>NC_041227.1:34545374-34587523 GCF_002837175.3 Physeter macrocephalus
GCCACGGCTCACGGGCCCAGCCGCTCCGCGGCATGTGGGATCCTCCCGGACCGGGGCACGAACCCGTGTCCCCTGCATTGTCAGGCGGACTCTCAATCTGTGCCACCAGGGAAGCCCTTTTTATTCTTTTTGTTTGGTCTGGCTTGGGTTTGGTTGTTTAGCACCCATACCGTCTTTTTTGGTTCTCTCATTGGAAAAAGGGTCATGGGACTGTGAGTCAAGGTGCCTTCCCCTCCCTGATGCCAAGTGAACTGGGGCATGGGGCGGGGGGAAGCTCCAAGTACAAAAACCGGTGGACTGGGGCCTAGCCTGGGCAAACTGTTCTTGTTTGGAGCCTGTTTCTCTAGTCCGTGATATCTAGACTCTAGAGCTGGCTAGGCTCCGGTTTGCTTCCAAGCCTGTTTTTTGCTGGTGGTGGTGGTTTTTGGAGACACCCCCATTCCTGGCAATTCTTTTAGCTATCTGATAGCCTTCTAGTAACTTCTTTTTGCTCCAGTTACAGAGTTTCTTTCACTTGCATGCAAACTAAGAGTCATTGCTGACACACTTGGCAGAGCCCCTGACATAAGACATAATCAATGAATGTCACATAAATGAATCCTTATAACCTAAATGTGTATCGTTGCCATATTTGTAAAACAGTGAGTGTTTTTTTCTAACTCACAATATGTTATCATTGACTAAATTTTGAAAAATTCAGAAAGGTATAAAAAATATAAGCCATCCATATTTCTACTGTCCAGACAATGCCTAACTTTGTTTTTTTTCCAGTTTTTATACGCCTATCTGTGATATTTATGCAACACATATCATTGTAATGCAGTAGTAGTGCATTTGGTTAATTCCAGTTAAAATTGTTGTGAAGGTTGTTCCTTGTTATTACATAATCTTTGAAATGATCACTTTTAATATGTGTCATAGTCTATCACTTGGGGGACTTTAAAATACCTTTAACCCACCCCAAATTTTTTTTAAAATAAATTTTATTTATTTATTTCTTTTTGGCTGCATTGGGTCTTTGTTGCTGCACGCGGGCTTTCTCTAGTTGCAGCGAGCAGGGGCTACTCTTCGTTACGGTGCGTGGGCTTCTCATTGTGGTGGCTTTTCTTGTGGAGCACAGGCTCTAGGGGCACAGGCTCCAGTAGTTGCGGCACATGGGCTCAGGAGTTGTGGCTCACAGGCTCTAGAGCGCAGGCTCAGTAGTTGTGGCGCACGGGCTTAGTTGCTCCACGGCATGTGGGAATCTTCCTGGACCAGGGCTCGAACCCATGTCCCCTGCATTGGCACGTGGGTTCTTAACCACTGCGCCACTAGGGAAGTCCCCACCCCCAATTTTTATATAGATTGTTTTCAATTTTTTTATTATTTTAGAATATTATAACAAATAATCCTCCATGTAAGTTTCTGTCTGCATCTACTTCCTTAGCAAAAACTAAAAGAAGAAGCCAGAGAAACAGTGTGTCAAATAATCTGAACTTTTAAAAGCTTTTGACATGTGTTTTTAAATTGTTCTCCAAAAAGGTTGTATCATGTAATTCTTCCACCAGTAGTAATGTGAATGTCCTTCTCACTGTATCCTTGCCAGTGCTGAGTATTTTATTTATTTTTATTTATATATACATATATACATTTTGCTGGTTTAATCCATGAAACATGGCATCTCATTTTTGTTTTAATTTCCATTTCTGTGATTAATTGTAAGAATATTTATTAAATATGTATATTAGCCTTTTTATTTCTTCCTTTTTAATTATTCAGAATTTGGGCAATTCTATTGGGGTGTTATTTTCTACTTATTGATATCAAAGAGTTCTTCGATGTGATTATTATATTAACTGTTCTGTCATGCTCAGAGACAGAAAATATTTTTCTCCATGATTACTTTTTGCTTTAAACTGTATTTTTTGCATGCAAAAGTTTAAAATATATTCAAATCTATCTTTTGCTTTATGATTTGTTCCATTAATTTTATATTAAAAAGTCACTGCCCTAAAATTATTAAATATTTTCCTCTGGCTTTCTCACCTGGCAGATAAACCTTCCAATTTGGAAAGTTAGTCTAGTGAGTCATGTAAACAGAGGTTCTTAGCTGAATGTTTTCTACATACTTAGCCAATATCCTTGATTCTTTGGTCAAATATTCCTGTTTCAAAATGCTTTCTCCATCACAGTTCTGTTTCCAAAAACTACCTGAGTCTATTTCTAGACTATTCTATTCCATTGAGCTATCTATTGATTTTTACACCAGTACTATTCTGCTATAATGATTGTAGTTCAATGATCAGATTTATTTTTATTTCTGGAAGGGCAACCCACCCCAACCTCCATATATATTCTTTTGCAAAATTGTCTTGACTAATGTCATACAATTATTCTTCCAGATGAATGTTAGAATCATTTTGAAAAATTTTCCCAAATCCCCATGCAATAAAACTACAATTATGGTGGAAAAATAACCATATCATAATATCTATCTTTCTATCCAAGAATAAGGCATGTTTTCATTTGTTTGTTTCTTATTTTACGTGTCTGAGTAAAATTTCGTAGCTTTCCTATGTGAGTCCTTAGATATTTTTTTTCTAAGTATTGATATTTTATGTACATTTCCTATTCTTCTTAGATAATATATATTTTTGTGGATTCATGAACAGAGTCATTTTCTACTGTATTTTGTAGTTGGTAAATACTGGCATTTGAGGTAATCCTTGATTTCTGAACATGTATTTTATAACCAACCACTTTACTGACCTCTCTTATTAGTTTCTTTAGGTTTTAGTTGACTCAACTGTATACCCATTGCTTTTAAACAAAATCAAGATACAGTGTCTGATTTCTTCCTTGCTTAGGTAAAAAGTAATACATAAGCATATGCATTAATTGATTCTTTTATTTATTTTTACAAATCACCTATTATGCAACTACTAAAATGACATGAAATTGAGGCCACCCTAGAAATACAAAATATAACCTGTGTTCCCATGTTGAACCACCTTCATTTCCCTCAGGTACTCAGTCTTGCTATTCAAAACTACCAAAAAGGGCTCTAAATGATAGAGATTAAGTCAATTCTCACTTGGATTAAACAGGACAGATAAAACAATTCACCTGGTGATTAAGAATTTTGACAACTGTGGAAGACAAAGAAACACACCAGGAACCTGTTTTCACATAAAGAGCAATTTGTCTCCTATTTTTAACCCCAGAGACAATAGGCAGGATAATTTTTAAAGTAGAACAGAGTCCACCTAGATATATTCAGAAAGCAACTGCATGCACTTCTATATATGAGCAGATTCTTTTTTCCCCAGAGAAGCATAAGTTTCCTATTTTGAAAGATCAGGATAATAGTATTTAATTATTAATTCATCAAATATTTGTTGTGCATCTAATTTGGGTTCTGTATTATTGGGAAAGACTGGAGAGCCATCTGTAGTAATGAGCAGGAGTAGGGATGAAAGGGAACCTGGCATATAACAAAAGCTCAATATATAATATTATTAATTATTATTATTACACATCAGGATTATTTATTGTTACTATTAATCTCTAGAAGGCTAGAAGTCTGGTTCACCGCTGTCTTCCTAGGGCCTAGCATGGAAAATGTAAATGTCCAACAAATATTTGGGAAATTTTGTTGACTGACATTTTTACAAAAGCCTCAGTTGCCAGAAAATATTTTGATTCAATTCTTAACTTCCCACTTAAAATCAATTCTTCGAAGATGCATTTGTTAAAGCCAAGAAAAAGTCAGAATGAGTTTTTAAATTGCTCTTTTTATATAAGTAGTAAAGAAAAAAGTTTCTAAAAAAATCATATCTTTAAATTGGCACAGAAAAATGCTGTGAGGAAGAGTATTCATTCCTTGACTCATTCACCATTTATTAAGCATCTTCTACATGAAAGACACGAAACAAAAGGCCATCACAGAGCTTACAGACATTAAATGAATCGCCAAACAAATAAATAGGAAACTGCAAATTGAGGTAAGTGCTATGGAAGAAAAGTAGAAAGGTGATGATAGATTTGGGTTGGTGAGGAGAGGAGATCAAGGAGGCCCAAAGGGGGAGTACAGCTTGGACTGGCAAAGTATAGGGGGAAGTGCTTGGGATGTTCAAGAAACAGGTCAGTATGACAGGAGTAAGAAAAAGAGATGCCCAAGATGAGGCCAGCAAAGTCCCCAAGGCTCCAAGAGTCTCTGGAAACTGTCCCAGGTACATGAATGCATCTTATGCAGGGGACTGACATGATTCTATCATGTTCTGGTTAAAGGATTGGAGGGGCCAAGCAGAGAACCAGGAGTCTTGTGAGAAAGTTATGCTAGTGGATCAAGTGAGAGATGATGACAACTTGAAGTCTCATGGTGGTGGCAGTGAAGATGGAAAGAAGAATCTATCAAGATTTTAGAGATATATGTAGAAGACAGAATTTGCGATAGTTTTTGATATGGAGGACAAAGGGAATAGAGGTATCAGAGATGATTCTTGAGTTTCTGGCAACTCCATGGACCGTGGTGCCATTTACCAGGATAACAAAGATTAGAAAGGTGTTAAGATTGGGGTATTTTTGTTACTGCTGTTATTTTTGTTGTTTAATATGGTTTTCTGCTCTTTGTTTGCATTGTGTTGGTGGGGTAGCAAAAAGGGAGGAAGGCAAACATTAACAAATCCATTTGGGACAGGGTATGTCAGGTATGTTACCTGTACAAGATTGAAACCCTGGATTGACTTGGTTTCCAGACAAGTGACATTTGTATAAATGAGATACCTTTGAATGCTGCTCTTCCCTACCATGTTTGGGTACATAAAACCTCAAATATGTTCACTGAATTAAATAAGCTTTGAAGTCTTTTCTGAACCCATACTATTTTACCTTTACATCCTGCTGGTAGGCTGACATAATACTAATATTGTCGTTAAATATAGATCATAGGGTGTACCAGGCTGAATAGTGTCCCCCCAAAATTCATACCTAACCGGAACCTAAAAATGTGACCTGATTAGGAAATAGGGTCTTTGCAGATGTAATCAAGTTAAGATGAGGTCACACTGAATTAGGGGGGCCCTAAATCCAATATGAATCCAACACGAACAGTGTCCTTATTTACAGAAGGAGGAACTCCACCATGTGAAGATGGAGGCAGAAATTAGAGTTATGCTGTCACAAATCAAGGAATACCTGCGTCTGCCAGAAGCTGGGGGAAGCCAGAGAGGATCCTCCTCTTAAGGCTTCCGAGAGAGCATGGCCTTGCCTAAACCTTGCTTATGGACTTGTAGTCTCCAGAACTGTAAGAGAATGAATTTCTGCCATTTTAAACCCTCTAGTTTTTGGTAATTTGTTATGGCAGCCCCAGGAAACTAATACAGTTAGGAAGATTAAATGAGATCACATGTTTGAACTTGTCTAGCTTAATACAGGGCACAGAGTACGGGCTAAACACACCTCCATTTCCCTTCCTCTGCAACCAATGGTGGTAACGATCACCACCACTGGTTGTGGTTTAGATTATGAGTAATCCACACACCTACCCATTTAAGTCTTAAGGTTAAGTCTTACTAGTTCTAGACTTGTTTTACAGATGAGGAAACTGAGGCTTGGGAAAGTTAAATAGCTTGCCCAAGATCACAAAGCTAAATATGAAAGCGTCAGAGCTCAAACTCAGCTGTCTCATCACCAAGGTGACTAGACAGCCTAGAACACCTGCCTCTTACACCTGCAACATTTTAGCAAAATAGCAAAGTGAAGGAGTGGGGGGAGGCACAGTCAAACTGTTTCCAGTGCCTGTAATTAAAAGTCATACTTATTAGCAAAACAAGTTCAGGGACCTAGTACCATCAGTCTCTACCCATTCACAGAGGAGCACAAAAAACGTCATTCTAAGAGCAATTCTATCAATGAATTTGCCATCAACTTCTACTGCTTCCATTAGCAGTGCTTCTGCTTTGCACATATGTATTTCAAGTCAAGGTATGATCATCAGACTGGACATTTATGGCTTTAATTTAATTAAATGCACTTTCTTCTAGCATCTCCCATTTCATTTTGATGATACTAACTCATTCTTGCCACCTAAGGAGCCCATAAAAATAAATACTGTAAGTACGGAGGGAAGTATCTCTAAACTTCAGATGTCGCAGATGTCCATCCTTTATATTATAAAGCAAAAAATAAAAGCATATTCTAAATTTACCTTTCCTCCCTAACTCAGTGAGTTGTAGGGCCAAATAAAACAGACATACAAATGTAAGGTGCAGAGCTGTTATTATGGGGTGTCAATTTCATAGAATTCTAGTGTAGGAGGGACTTCTAAAGAGTGGTCTAGTCCATCTGGACTCAGGTAACAGTATCTACCTAACCCCAGAAAGGAAAAGGATGCACTGTGAGGTTTTGTGAGTTACCTAAGACCCTATGGCTATTTCTTGGTCGAACCCTGAGGAATGCCAGGTTTCCTGATTTCCCCAAAAGTGTATTCTGCCTTCCAAACTGTCACTAACTATTAACGATGACACTTTCCTCTGGCTTTGTGCCAACTTTTCTTTTTTTAATTAATTTGGCCTTAGGAAAAAACAAAAAAGACCACCACAGAAAACCCCAATGCTTCAAATTCCCTTAATTGAGACCTAATGTTGAATTGCCTCGCGTCCCAGGTTTAAAGCTCCAGATACACACACATGGGTTTAAGAAAGGCGAACATGCTTCTCCTTCAAACTGGGCACTGATGATCTCTGGACTTTTCAAGTTTACCCTCCAGGAGGCCGACATCGCAGGCAATTTTGACAAGAGTTTGGATCCGAGATTCTCTTCCACGCTTTGTCCACACCCGTGCCCACGAGGAGAAGTTCTCTCTCTCCATTACAACCCACCACGCGCACACACGCATACACCAAGGCAAGTAACAAAGGAAAACACAGCCCCATAAAGGCTCAGCTATTGCCTCCTCCAGTCAACACCTGCCAAGAGACAAAAACCAAACGGGAATCCTGCCCTGGCAATAGGTCCAACACTTCTCGGGGGTAGCAGGCACCGTGGCACCCCCCGGGCGTGCGCGGCTGTATACACAAAGAACTGGTGCTGGGCTTGCCAGCGGTCCGGGGGACCAGTGCACTCCCAGGACGGGTATCCGGGGTTCTCCCCCACGCCCTCCTGCCCAGCAGAAAAGAAATACCGTTTATTTGACCCATAGAGAGCCCAGGCTGGATGGCAGCGCATGGGTGTGGGGGGCGGGGGGGCGTCCCCAAATCATTTTCCTCCAGCCAGCTGGTCCCCAGCCTTTGGCATCTCCTAGGAGATGCACAATTGCGCGCTGTCACAGACGTCCGCTTCTCATCCCCTCCAGGCAAACCAAGATGCCCGGGTCCCAGCCGTGCGCATCCCCGCAAGCGCCCCTCCCCGCGCCCGTATCCACCCCGGCAGCCCCGCCAGGCGCGCCTGCCTACCTGGTTGTTGGCTGTCAGCGCAGCGGCGGTGCCTCATTCCCTTCTCTTCCTCGGCTGCTACAACGCTCGGAGCGCCATGTTCCGGGTCTCCCCGGGCGCACGCCGGGCAACTACTACGGGAAGGGTAGGGGCAAGGGGGGCGGGGGCCAGCGGGAGTGGGTGGGAGGCTAAGCCAAAGCTTTCTACTCTCCACGCAAGCCTCCCCCAGCTACTGAGCATGCCCAGCTGCCCGGCTTAGCCCTAGGAGGACTTTCCAGGAGCGCACGCAGCTGTTCCGGGTTTTCGTGGCAGCCGGCTGGAGGCAGGCGGTAGCAGCTGCGGGGTGTGGGGGTGGAGAGGGGTCGGGGGGAGGGTCGGGGGAGTGTCTCCACGTCGCGGAGCTCCGAGCTGGAGAAAGCCGCCTTTCGCCCATCCGCTCACACTTTGCTTCTGCCCTCCTCGGCCCAGCACCTCCTGCACGCCTCCTCCCCACACACTCCGGGTTTGCAGGAATTTTGTGCAGGACCAAAGCAGGTCTGAGCTATGCTTAAGGGGAGAGCAAAGGGAGGAGGGGGCGGGGCTGAGAGGCAGATCCTTCCGCTAGCCTCATTGCTATCACCTGGACCCGTGCTCCTCAAACTTCAAGGTGCCTAGGAATTAAAACGCATATTCGGATTCAGTTGGTCTGGCCTGGGGTCTGAGATTCTACTGGCCAAACAAGCTCCTAGGCGACGCTGATGCCGCTCGTCCTTCGACCACACCGAGCAGCAAGAATCGAGAGAATCCCTCTCTCTGTGACCTCTGAGTGGCCCTCCTTCAGTCAGCCACCCCAGAAACGTTTGCTGGCACCCACAGAGGCCCCCCCTACCTACAGACGGTTTGGCCTCTAACAAGTGAAGATGCCCTCGGATGTTGTGCCCACCCGGGAGGAATCTCAGTAAGGCTGGGGTCTGAGTGCCCAAAACAAACTGGCTACTTTCTGACTTAGAATTTGAGGCTTAGGGAAAGCTGGACTTGTCCATGCTTACTTTGCTAGTTGGGTAGCAAACTAGTTGCTAGTTGAGCCTCTACTCAAGTCTGAAACAGCCTGCCTTGCCTGTCCCCCGCCTTTCCTGATATGGGACAAAAGCTCAGACTGGGCATCAAAGTGTCAATTTATTGTACATGTAATGGTAAGGCTGGGATTGCCCAATTAAGAAGACTGACAGAGCATGATAAGAATAGGGCATTTATGTACCAAGAGATGACAGTGCTTTCTGATGAGTGATGTTTGGATTGAAGCTTGCAAAGATACCTTGTGGTTCATCTTAAATTCCTCGGTTGCCCACTCCCTTCCCAACCCCTGAAGGCTCCAACATCTTTAAGAATATTTACTATCCAGGCTACAATGAGAGAGATTCACATAACCAGTCGTGCGTTTTCAACCTCCGGAAATGAAGAAGTCACACCCTTTTCTGTCCTTAACTGCCCCAATAATACCCTCAGGAGCTAGCGATATGGTATCTGATCCCACAACTGGATAGCAGATTAAAAATAAAGGTTTGTATCTGTGGGTACCCTGTTACACTCAATAACTCTCAACAGTTTTCTAGTTAATGGTACAATATTTATCATTTCCCTCTTGCTTGTTTCCCATTTGCTCAGTACCCTCTGTGTAGTAGCTGTCATATCAAAACAGGAAACATATGATAAATGGATGATTATTCTTCTCCCTCAATATTCCTACGTATAAAGGAGAAATATGTCCTGGTATATCATACCCTGTTTTTCTGTTTAAAGGAATAGGAGTCTCTAAATCCATCTCTTTATTTTCTAAGTCACACACATAGCCCTAACTACCCACCTACCACTCCCACTCCCACCATTATTTGCATAAATATTTTCTATTTTTTACTTTCTTGTATGTGTGCTTGCACAGATGCAAAACCCAGAAATTGTTGAGGTGTTGTTTATTTGTGATTGATTTGTATCAATCAATTAAAATTTTGCTTTGAAATATTGAACTTCACTGACTTAAACTATCTTTCCTGTCCTTCATAAAGCTTGTGTTTTTGTGGTTGTATCTACTGGTTAAATACTATGATTATTGTTAGTTGCCTCAAGTTCATTTAGGAGTTATGCAAGGTAAACATTCTAAATTAATAGTAATACTATTTCTGTAAACACTGCATTTCACTAGATCCTAGGGGTTTTCTTTTTATACAGACAATGACATTTCTTGAGAGTTTAACAGGCGAGATACTAAGGACCAACACCCGTGGGTGGGAGATAGAGGGGGCAGGGATGGGTAGAGGTAGAAGTCAAGCTATAAACAGGCCAGTAACAGCCTTGGGCCCTCCAGGGAGCTCTGGAGCTAGGATGACCCTTCAGAGTTGTCCTGAGTTGGTTTGAGTTGTCCAGTCCTTTATATACTAACATTAATTATTGAGTTTGAGCTGCCTTGCAAGGGACTTGAACTTGAGACAAGGCATTTCCCTGAAGCTGAGACAATCCCTGAAGGAGAGAACAGCTGGAGGCCTTCTTCTGGCAGTAGTTCCACAGCTGGGGTAACAGGTCCTTTATTTAAGGGGATCTGGGTAATACGTTACTTTGTCCACTACACACTAATACATTTATTGACTATCAATTTTGAGTACACAAACTAGGACTGCACTAATTTGTCAGAGGGATTCCAAAACTTTATTTTTAAATAGGTAATAGACTTTCTCCAATGCTCAATACCAAAAGTTGGAAAATAACCTGTAATCAGCAATTGGGAGTTGTTGGAGGAGGTAATTGAGAGGACACAACCTCTGGTCGACCCCTGAGCTGGATCTGGGTGATCAGAAGCTCCTCACCCCCTCCCATGTCCTTGAAATGTACACCCTTCCCACTGTTCCCACAGTGGGAGCCGATTCTAAGGACACATGAGAGAGAATGTAATGTTGGGACCATCAGAATGGGGTATTTAACTAAACCTGAAACCGCACCTCATAAGGGACTCGAACCCACAATCTTCCAACTGAAACTGCACAACTCGTCTCAGGACTTACTGAAGCTCAGGTTCTTTATGTCTGGCCGCAGAAAGAATTCAGTGAGAGACAAAAAGTGATAGGTAAGAAGTAGATATATTTCACATAAATCACAGCAACATCTTTTTTGACCCACCTCCTAGAGTAATGAAAATTAAAACAAAAATAGACAAATGGGACTTAATTAAACTTAAAAGCTTTTGCACAGCAAAGGAAACCATAAATAAGACAAAAAGACAGCCCTCAGAATGGGAGAAAATATTTGCAAACGAGGCAACTGGCAAAGGATTAATCTCCAAAATATACAAGCACCACATGCAGCTCAATATCAAAAAAATAAACAACCCAATCAAAAAATGGGCGGAAGACCTAAATAGACATTTCTCCAAAGAAGACATACAGATGGCCAAGAGGCACATGAAAAGATGCTCAACATCACTAATTATTAGAGAAATGCAAATCAAAACTACAATGAGGTATCACCTCACACCAGTCAGAATGGCCATCATCAAAAAATCTACAAATAATAAATGCTGGATATAAAGCAGAAACTAACACACCAACGTAAAGCAATTATACTCCAATAAAGATGTTAAATAAATAAATAAATAAATGCTGGAGAGGGTGTGGAGAAAAGGGAATCCCCATACACTGTTGGTGGGAATGTAAATTGATACAGCCACTATGGAGAACAGTATGGAGGTTCCTTAAAACACTAAAAATAGAATTACCATATGACCCAGCAATCCCACTACTGGGCATATACCCAGAGGAAACCATAATTCAAGAAAACACATGCACCCCAATGTTCATAGCAGCACTATTTACAATAGCCAGAACATGGAAGAAACCTAAATGTCCATCAACAGAGGAATGGATTAAGAAGATGTTGTACACATATACAATGAACTATTACTTAGCCATAAAAAGGAAAGAAATTGGGTCATTTGTAGGGATGTGGATGGACCTAGAGAGTGTCATACAGAGTGAAGTAAGTCAGAAAGAGAAAAGCAAATAATGTATAATAATGCATATATGTGGAATCTAGAAAAATGGCATAGAGGATCTTATTTGCAAAGCAGGAATAGAGACACAGATGTAGAGAACAAATGTATGGATACCAAGGGGGAAAGGGGTGGGGTGGGAAGAATTGGGAGACTGGGATTGACACATATACATTTTGATACTACGTATAAAATAGACAACTGATGGGAACATACTGTACAGTACAGGAAACTCTACCTAATGCACTGTGGTAAGTTAATTGGGAGGGAAGTCCAAAAGGGAGGGGGGACTTTCCTGGTGGCGCAGTGGTTGAGAGTCCACCTGCTGATGCAGGGGACATGGGTTCGTGCCCGGGTCCGGGAAGATCCCACATGCTGCGGACCGGCTAGGCCCTTGAGCTGTGGCCGCTGAGCCTGCGCGTCCGGAGCCTGCGCTCCGCAACAGGAGAGGCCACAGCAGTGAGAGGCCAGCATACCGCAAAAAAAAAAAAAGAAAAGGGAGGGGATATCTGTATATGTATGGCTGATTCATTTTGTTGTGCAGTGGAGACTAATACAACATTGTAAAGCAAACATAGTCCAATAAAAATTAATTTTTAAAAAAGTAGATTTATTTAGAGAGATACGCACTCCATAGAGAGAATGTGGTCTATCTCAGAATGTGAGAGCTGTGCCGGGGTGCGGGGCGGGGGCGGGGGGTTAGTTTTTAAAGGGCTGGGTAATTTCATAGGCTAACGAGTGGGAGGAATATTCCAAGTACTTTGGGGAAGGGGTGGGGTTTTCCAGGAATTGGGCCACTGCCCACTTTTTGGCCTTTTATGGTCAGCCTTGGAACTGTCATGGCACCTGTCTGTCATTTAGATGCTAATGCATTGCAATGAATGTATAATGAGGCTCAAGGTCCACTGGAAGTTGAATCTTCTGCCATCTTGGGCCTAATTGGTTCTAACCAGTTTATATCATGTCCTCAATTGTAATTCTTTTAAAGGTTGTGCCCTGCCCCCTCCCCTCCTGTCTCAAACCCAGATAAGGCCTCTATATAAACTTTTAAGATTCTGGTGGTCTAGTGCAGATTTCTGCTCATCTTGCCATGCCCAAGACAAGCCTCGTATGTAAATTCCCTTGGTTTTTAAACTTGCCACCTACCAATCTTAGCAATCTGGACTATTCTGCCCCTTTTTTCAGTCTCTACTTGCCCACGGGGGTGGGGGGGGACAGTTTCATATTTCACCCAAGAAGTTCCCTTGTTTGGGAACAAACAGGAGTACATTGTCTCTTTAAGTATCTGGCTCTGTACATTTTTTGTATGTGAAATGATTAATTATTCTCTTAAGCTGGCATGTATTCATTCTCTAATATTTAAGACATTGTTTTATCTACTATCAAAATCTATATTTGCAGTTTGTAATTTTGGAAGGGAAAATAACTTAAATAATAACTAGAAGTTTGTGGTTTTTTAATATAATAAAGCTACCTACTAGTGAATATTTCATGAGAAACTAATCTCAACCAACTTTATTAACAAAAACCATGAAAAGATATACCTGAGGGGTATAGAACCTAGTAAATTGGTTGGAAGGATGTTTAAGATAGCACTCTGGAATCAAGGTTCAGACTGCCCCAGCTCACTCTTTACCCTCACTCTTTATTCATCAGCAGATTGCTAGAATCCGTCAAAGCTGAATCACAATTATAAAGGAACCAGCATGGATTCCAGAAAGGAACCAGACATGTGCTTAGATAATGGGGTGGGGGGGGGTGGGTAGGGAAGAATAGGGGATGAAAATGAATGTTTAAAGGAACAAAAATAAAAAGAAGAATATACATCTGAAGAATTACTCCCAGGAAACAGAACAAAAGTTCAAATAAATATTTCCCCAAAGTTCTAAAGTAATGAAAGATAATATGATCTAACAAAAAAAGGAAAAAAAAATTTAAGAAATACAAGGGTTTAAAGAGAGACAACATGACCAAAATGAAAGGGAAACTGGCAGAGTTCAGGGTGAAATAAAAAGGAAATTATTAAACCATTCAAAAGATTTTAAAACATAGGAAATAAGACTAAACACAACTGAAACCCAGTGATAGATGGACAGTTCTTAACTACAAAAAAAAAAAAAGAAAAGAAAAGAACATAAAACCAATTGTAGGAAAATTATATAGAAGTCAAACAAAGGAGATCTAACACATGTACACATGTAGGCTTGAACCAGCTTGCAAGAGCTGATTAGACATACCTGTTCCTAACTCCATTTTCAATAACATCACATTGGTAGCTTAAAATTAACCATTGTGGGAGAATTTACACCACATAAATTGACAGACACTGCACATCAGAGGTTTTTGTTTGTTTATTTTCATTTACCAGGATACCAGTTTTTACAACCTTCACTGAGGAAAAACAAAAACAAAACGAAAGAAAACAAACAAAAACAGAATAAAATGGAATAGACAAATTAAAGGTATAATAGAAGCTAATTTCCTGAAATAAAGAGTCTTAAATCTGCTGAACAAAAGAACACAGTTGAAATATAGTCTGGTGAAGTTATAGAATTTCAAAGGCAAATAATCTTTGGTGCATCCAGGCAAAAAAGGTAATTAACATACAAAAGAAGGAAAATCAGGCTGCATTAGATTGCTTCACAGCATCATATAATGCCTGAGGGAATGTGCTGAGGGAAAGAAACAGTGACCCAGGAAGGTGTGTTTTGCCTAGTCAGGCTGTTCTTCAAGTTTTCAAGGCAAGAGTCAATTGTTCCCAAACATACAACACATTAGGATATATAGTAGATATAAACCTTAAACAGACAAAAAAAAAAAAAAAAAAAACTTCATCATGAAATTCACCCAACAAAGAGATAAATTTTAAAAACAAATCTTAAGAATGGTGAAGCCATGATCAAATGGGACAATGATAATCATATCTATTTTAAAATAAATCTAAGACTGAAAATTATGTGTCCTCATTTTCCTTAGCAAGAGGTCAATGGATATTATTAATGTTGAAGCATATAGGTATATATGCTTCATGTATACCTGATATATATAAGAGGTATATATTATATCATGTACAAAAAAACCACCTCCAATTTCATCATGACTTTTCACAGTCTGTTTTTCTTGTCTTTAAGGAAATATTTTAAAAGCTTATCTCTCTTGTGAAAAAAACATTTTTCTGAAGTTTAGAAAATACTATAGGAACACTTCAGTTTCTTTTCCTTTTATTTTTAAATTTGATTTTAATAAGATTAAATGTAATTTAGTTTTAAAGTAACAAATGTGGTACCATCCATATATAAAAAACACATCTTTCAGTTTATCTTACTTACTATAACCTTATGCTTTTATCTCTCTCTCTACAGGAAGATTTATGGAATATTATAAACCAAGAAATATTTCTGATGGAGAAATTTTAGTTATTTATATAATTTCTCCTCTATATTTTTCAGAACTGTTTGAAATTTTAAATAATGAATGTATATATTTTAAAAACAAGTCATTATTCTTCTCCAAAAAGATCTCAAAATACATTTCCTTTTTGTGACATCAAAGCATTGTAAAATATAAAAATGGAATGAGATAGATAATTAAAATTAGTCTAGATTAAAATAATTTATTTAGACAAAAATAAAGAGAAGACACAAATCACCAGTATCAGGAATGGAATAGGGGATATAGCTACAGATTCTGCAGCCATAAAAAGGAAAATAGGCAAATGCTTTGAACAACTTTATGCTCATAAATTCAACAGCTTACAAGAAATGGGCAATTCTTGTAAACCACACACTACCAAAAAACCTCAACCAAGATAAAATACATACTCAAAACAGTTTTTAAAAATTAATATTTTATTAATATAATCATTAATAAAAATTGAATTCTTACTTCAAAAGCTCTCCAAAAAGAAATCTCCAGGCCCGGATGGTTTCATTAGAGAAAACTACCAAAAATATGAGGAAGAATTAACACCTCTTTTACACAATCTCCTCTAGAAAATAGGAGATAGCACTTTCCAACTTATTTTATAAGGCCAGTATTACCCTGATACTAAAACTAAACAAACACAGTAGGGAGAAAAAAATAACCAATGAATTGCAGGCAAATATGTTTTATGAACTTAGATGCAAAAATCCTCAAAAAAATTTACCAAATCAAATCTTACAATGTATTCAAATAATTATACATGGTGATCAAGTGAAATTTTCTCCAGGAATGTAGGGATGGTTTAACATTAAAAAATAAATTAATGTAATCCACTATATTAACAAACTCAAAAAGAAAAATAATATCATTTTATCAATTGATGCAGGAAAACTATGACAAATCTAACACACATTCATGATTAAAAAGTCTTAGCAAATTAGGAAAGGGGAGATTACCTCAACTTTATTTTTTTAAAATCTACAAAATATTCTCCAACTAACATCAAAGTTAATGGTGAAAGACTGAATGCTTTCCCTCTAAGATGTAGAACAAGGCTAGTGTGTCTGTTTACACCAGTCTCACTCAACATAGTACTAGAAATTCCAGCCACAACAATGAGGCAAGCAAAACAAAAGACAATGGATTGCAAAGGAATAAATAAAAATGTCTCTATTTGCAGATGACATGATTGTCTACATAGAAAATACCAAAGACTCTACTAATAAAGTTCAGCAAGTTTGCAGGGTGCAAAATCTACATACAAATGCCAATTCTATTTCTGTATACATGCAGAAAATGAAATTTAAAACACAATACCATTTACAACTGCTCCAAAGAAAAGGAAATACTTAGGTATACACTTAACAAAACATGTACAAGAGTTGCATGCTGAAAATTACAACACACAAATTAAATAAACCAAAGAAAACCTGAATAAATGGAGAAACATACTGTGGTAATGGATTAGAAGACACAGTAAAGATATCAGTTTTGCCCCCAATTAATCTAAATATTTAGTAAAATTCCTATAAAAATTCCAGTATGATTTTGTAGACATAGTCAAATTTATTCTAGAATTTATATGGAAAGGCATGGGCTCTGGAATTGCTAAACAATTTGACAAAGAAGAATAGGTGGGAAGAATCACTCTTCCCATACTAAGGCTTTTTCTATAGCTACAGTAACCAAGACAGCGTAGTATTTGCAGAGGGGTAGACATATAAATCAATGGTACAGAATAGAGAATGCAGAAAGAGACTCATAGGCAGAAAAAAAAAAAAAAAAAAAAAAAAGAACCTCCCCACAACTAACATTTCAATGGTGAAAGACTGAAATATTTTCCTCTAAGATCAGGAACAAAGCAAGGATGCCACTCCTGCCACCTCTTTTCTACATAGCATTGGAAGTTCTACTGAGAGCAATTAGACAAGAAAAAGAAATAAAATCTGAATTGGAAAGACAGACTAAAGTTACCTCTGTTTGCAGAAAATGTGATCTTATATTAGAAAACCCTAAAGATTCCACACACCAAAAAATTGTTAGAACTAATAAATGAATTCAGCAAAGTTGCAGTTACAAAATCAACACACAAAAATCAGTTGCGTTGCTATACACTAAAAATGAAAAATCCAAAAATTAAATTAGGAAAACAATTCCATTTTCAATAGCATGAAAAATAATAAAATATTTAGGAATTAATTTAACTAAAGAGGTCAAAAACTTATACACTGAAAACTACAAATCATTGTTGAAAGAAATTAAAGAAGACATGTAAATGGAAAGATATCCCATGTTCATGGATTGGAAGACTTAATATTGTTAAGATGCCAGTACTCCCAAAAGTAATCTATGTATTCAATGCAATGCCTAGAAAAATCCCATTAACTTCTTTGCAGAAATAGAAAAATCTATCCTAAAATTTATATGAAATCCCAAAGAACATGAATAGCTAACCAATCTTGAAAAACAACAAAGCTGGAGGACTCACACTTCCTGATTTCAAAACTTACCACAAAGCTACAGTAATCAAAACAGTGTGGTGCTGGAATAAAGACAGACATAAATACTAATGGAATAGAATAGAGAGTCCAGAAATAAACCCTCAATATATGGTTAAATGATTTTCAACATGGATTCCAAGACCACTTAATGGGGAAAGAACAGTCTTTTCAACAAATGGTTCTGGGAAAACTGGATATCCTCTTACAAAAGAAATAATTACATTTCACCATATACAGAAATTAAAATGATTCAAATATCTAAACAAAAGAGCTAAAACTATGAAACTCTGAAAAGAAAACATAGGGTAAAATCATCAGAAGTTTGGATATGGCAATGATTTCTTGGATATGACACCAAAAGCACAGGCAACAAAAGAAAAATTAGATAAATTGGACCATTAAAATCTTCTGAGCACAGGACACAATCAGCACAGTGAAAAGGTAACCCACAAAATGGGAGAAAATATTTTCAAATTATATTTCTGATAAAGAGTCAATATCCAGAATATATAAAGAACTCCCAAAACTCAACAACAAAAAACAAAAATTAAAAATAACCAATGAACTTGAATAGACATCTTTCCAAAGAAGATAAACAGATGGCCAATAAGCACATGAAAAGATGCTCACTATCACTATTCAGGGAAATGAGAATCAAAACCACAATGAGATGCTACCGCACGCCTATTAAGATGGAGATATATATATATATATATGAAAGAAGCAGAAAATAAATGTTGGCGTGGATATGGAGAAATTGGAACCCTTGTGCACTGCTGGTGGGAAGGTAAAATGTTTTAGCTACTGTGGAAAGTAGTATGGCAGTTCTTTAAAAAATTATAAACATAGAATTACTATAGGATCCAGGAATTCTAATTCTAGATATAGGCCCCAAATAATTGAAAGTAGGGAACTTAAACAGATAGTTTTACACCAATAATCACAGTGATTTTTTTTAACATCTTTATTGGAGTATAATTGCTTTACAATGTTATGTTAGTTTCTGCTGTATAACAAAGTGAATCAGTTATATGTATACATATATCCCTATATCCTCTCCCTCTTGTGCCTCCCTCCCACCCTCCCTATCCCACTCCTCTAGGGGGTCACAAAGCACCGAGCTGATCTCCCTCACAGTTATTTTTGAAATGACAACATTTTATAAATGCAGAATAGATTAGTAGTTTCAGGATTTGGGGGGCGGGGTATGAGGTACAGAAAGAAGTGGGTGTGGTTATGAAAGGGCAACAAGAGGGATTCTTCTGGTCATGAAATTCTATCTTGGCTGTGGTGGTGAATGCATGAACCTCTACAGATGATTTAATTGTATAGAACTAAACACACACACATGCACACAGAGAGAAATAACTACAAGTAAAACCGAGGATATCTGAATAATATCAGTGAAGGATATCTGAATAAGATCATATTCAGTGATATCTGAATAAGATCAATGTCAATATACTGGTTGTGTTATTGTATTATAGTTTTACAAGATGTTGGGAAAAACTGGATAAAGTGTAGACTCATCCTTCTGTATTATTCTTACAATTACATGTGACTCTACAAGTGCCTCAACAAAAATTTCATTTAAAAAATAATTCATATATTCTTAACTCACCAGCATTTACTGAACTCACCAGCTCTTCCTACATCAGTGCTGTCCCACAGAACTGTCTGTGTTGATGGAAATGTTCTTTATCTATGTGTCCAGTACAGTAGCCACTAGCCATATATGGCTACTAAGCACTTGAAATGAGGCTAGTGTGACTAAGAAAATGAAATTTTAATTTTAAATCATTTAAGTCTAAATTGCCACATGTAACCAACAGCTCCCATTGTAGGCAGCACAGTCCTATATGTCAAGCACTAAGCGAGTCACTGAAGACCCTAAAATGGATCCTTATTTTCCAGAAGCTCAAAGTCTATTTGAAGGAGGCTAATAAAAATATCAATATTAGAAACTATATGCCAGAGTTGGGTTGCTCATAAGCATTTCGATAGCAAAGATGTAGGATGCCTCATCTAGCTATGGCTAGAGAGGTCATGAGGAAATGCTGGCAGAATGAAATAACCCTTAAAATGAGACTTGAGGGCAATTAAAGTGGGCCAGGTGAGTTAAGGCAGGATCTGGGGAGGAGAAATAGAGAGAGAGCAAGATTCATAAGGCACACAGGCATAAGAAGGCATTCAGGAAAGGCAAGTGTTTGATAAGCTTGGGCAGGGTCAATGTGTCTGGAGAGAGAGGGAAGGGCTGGATGGTGAAGGGCCTCAAATACCATGCCTTGGCACTTGAATTTTATCGTGAAGATTATGCAGACACACTGCGGTACTTTAAGGATGACCTAATTAGGTCTGCATCTTTAACACACCATTCTCCCAGCAATGTATTGGAATAGGGTGAGACTCCAGGTAAGTTGGTGCAGCCTCTGAGAAGAAAAACCAAAGGCTCAAATATGACAATGGAAGTAGGGGAGGGAAGAAGGAAATAGATTCAAAAGACATTTAAAAAGTAGAATCAGGGACTTCCCTGGTGGTCCAGTGGTTAAGACTGCACTTCCAATGCAGGGATGCAGGGGATGCTGGTTCGATTCCTGGTCAGGGAACTAAGATCCCACATGCCGTGTGGTGTGGCAAAAAATAAAAAATAAAAACCCATAGAAGCGGGAGGATGTTGTGTCCAAATGGAGGTAAGTGATAAAGGTAACCAATAATTGAGATGGTTTCCAGGCAATTGACCGGAATAACTTCATGGGTGATAGTGCGATTGGCAGAGATAGTTAATGAAAGAGAAAGAATGGGTTGGAGTAGAAAATGTACGGCTCAACTTTGTTAATGTGTTGAGATTGAAGGGCCTGAGAAACCCCCCAGGACTCAGAGATGTCAAGTAGTCCCTTAGAAGAATAAATCTGAGGCTCAACAAGGAAGTGTGAAAGGCATACCAGTTTGGCTGTCAGCTGAAAATATAGATATATAGTTGAGAACACTACATGGAGCAAAAATGGTCAAAGCATGGAACTCAGGAAAACACCAATATAAAAGAAGTGAATGGAGGAAAAAGTGGCTACAAAGGAAAAGGAGTGGCTAGAGAGATGATGTGAGGAAAACCAGGAGTGTGCAAGAGAAAGCAAATGGAGTGACGGCTTCCACGAAGATGAAGGAGTCTACCTTGAGAGATACTCATAGAAGGCTTTTTTTGTTCCTGGTCTGAAGAAAATTGAAATTAAAACGTTTTTGTATTGACTCATGAAATAGACATCAATAGAGCAGAAGAGTATAGAAATAAATCCGAATCTATATGGGAATTTCATTTATAGTAATGGTGGCCCTTTAAGTCAGTGGAGAAAAGATGGATTTCTATTGATGAAAGAGTATAGCTGAAGTTCTGTAGAATTGAGCTCTAAGTGCCAGTGGCCTCAAGCTACAGTAAATTACTTTATCCAATTTAGTGAGCTCTATCCTCTTTCTGAAAGGGAAATCCATGTACCTTTAAGGTCATGGATTTCAGTGAAATTTGTATGAAATCTTCTTGAATGATTTAGGTTTAATTTCACTCCAGAACAAGCTTAAGAATTCAGAATGAGATGCCAGGTTTTGGAAAATTAAAATATTGGCTGCTTATATATGATAGGTACTCAGAACGTACAAGGCATGCCAGCTAAGCAATTAAGGCCTAAGTCACTCTACACAAGTGCGTATAATTGCTTCCATCCTGCTGAAATCCCAACACACTGATGAATATCAGTGCCGGATTTTTTCTGGAAGAAGAAAAACATCATCAACACCACTATGTAAAGGCTATCCCTCGATGCATTTCCAAGCCACTATTTAATATTGAGGTTGAAGGATGGAAAATAAAGTACAACCCCATTTAACAGCAGCATCTACAGCGACCTAGTCATGGTCCCTGGGCCATGCCCCCTGGGCCATGCCCAGGTGATGAAAGATTGTGACCCACTTGTCACTTAGTAAAGCTGTCAGTGTGGAAAGTAGTATGGATTCTTTTGGAAGGATTTTTGGTCACTTCTCTTTGCTTTGCACAGATCTACTGGTTTAGACAGGATCAGAGAGTTGATCAGAAATCTGAAGAAGGCACCACATGCTCACACCAAAAAAAACAAAAACAAAAAACAAAATAAAACCAAACCACCCCCCCAAAAAATCAGATTCTTTGCCCATTAAACCCAGCCCATCCTCATTTTAACTTGCTTTTTCATTTAAAACACATCCTTACTGATGCCATGTAAAGCCTCAGTTGCCTCTTGGAAGGGAATTTAATAGGCTTCCCTTTTTCTGGAAAACCCAACTCTGTCTTATAAAGATCTACAAGGGATTTATTTAATGAAAACATATAAGAGGGAATTGCATTTTCTTTTCAGTATCTGGTATTTTGAGTTAAAGCAAAGCTATTGCCAGGATCAAAGACAGCACCATGTGACTGTCTATGCCAGATAGAATATAGTAGGAAATCTATTATTATCATGACAGGGTCAAATTTTATTTTTATAAGAAGGGCCACTAATATAACATTAAAAAACTTTCTAAGGATGATAGGGGATTTACTTTACTTTAAGAACAGTGACTTTTACAGTAGTAAATTTTAAATGCATAAGAGGGGGAGAGGGAAAGACGGAGATTTAGAGGGGGAGATAGAGAGGGAGAGAGAGAGAGGCTTGGAGCAGGGCTAGGCAAGTTTGAGCCTGAGTAATACTTAGCAGCTGTATGACCTTGGGCATGTAACTTATGCTTTCTAAGCTGGTTTTCTTATCTGCAAAATACAGATGGCAGTTCTGCTTTTTTCATGAAGTTGTTGTGAGTATCAAAGGAAGGAACTTTGAAGCCATAGGAATGTCCTACAAGCAAAGGACATAGGCTTGGCCCAGAATCTTTACTCAAGGGTTTGAATGAATATCTAAAAGAGTAATTATCAAACTTCTGTGCATCAAAATCATCTGGGAAGTTTATCTATAATAAAAGCATCTGGCTTTATTCTATGTCTACCAATTCAGAGTGAAATCTGGGTCTCCGAAGTTCCCTGAGTGATTCTAAAGCATGCATTTGATGAGATGGATGCTGTCATGCGTACCCAGCCCCACCTTCAAGGAAGAACTTGTTGTCCAGCCCCTGGGAGTGTAGTTGGTGGATGAGCTTCAGCTCTCAGCAACTCCAGGGACTGCTTCAACCAGAGAGAGCTGCCCTGGATCAGGTCACAGCCTTTCCCGGGGCCAACCATGTGCAGTGACTGATCAATGTGGGGTTGTCAAGCCCTAGACACCTCAGTCCAACTTGGTGCAACTCTGAAGGGCCACTGGATCCAGAGTTCCCTGTGAGGTTTGCCAAGACTGTAGTTGGGTCTGCATTACTCTTACCTTCTCCCACTGTCCGTCCTGCTTCCCTCCCCTCTGTCCATAGGAGTGTGTCCCAAGGGCACTCCTTAATACACATCCCAAACACCAACCTCTGTCTCAGAGTCTGCTTCTGGGGAACCCAACCTGTGACATTTGGAAGCCGTGAATCTGAAACCGGAGCTAACTGTGTTCTCCTTCATCTTCAAAGCCTTCTTGGGTCCTGATTGCCTATAAATTCCATTTCATGGAAGTTAAGGCCCTTTATGATTGAGTACCAATCTTTCTTACCTGCCTCATGTCTCCGTATTCATTTCTTAATCCTCAGGCCAGCAAGACCATACTGTTTTCTGTGGAGATGAGCATTTTTGTGATGGAAGTCTTTGCTTAAGGGCTCCCCTGACATTAACTTACTCTTCCTTTTCCTATTGAAATGCTATCGGTTCATAAAGGTCCCTTTTCAGGTGCTATCTTGATTCCCCAGTCTCACTCTGATCTCATTTCCTTGTTACGAGTTGTGTTATTTGTGTCCCTGCTCATCAAACTGAGCTCCTTGAAGACAGAATCCTGTGTTTTCCAGCATTTCATTTGCCCACATCACTTAGCCTGGTGCCTTGTTCATAGTAGATACACAAAGCATTTGTTGGATTAGTCAATGGTACTGAAATGGTAACTTACTAAAACATAAACTCGTAATGCTAGAAGGACCCCATTTTCTATATTGTTGAAGCTATTGACTTCTTGTGTTGCATAAATAAGAAAGCTGAAGGTTAAAAGGCTTGCCCGAAGTCATATAAATTAATAAATAGTAAATGGAACTCAGACCTGTTGACTTTTTATTGCACATATATTTTAATCTTCAATTTTAAAGTTAAAAACATAAGAGATAAACATTTGAAAACCTGTTTTTGGTAACTTTTAACAGATGGTGCAATCAATTAAATTCCCATAAAAATTGTATCTGAATTACAAATTTGTTCATAATTTGGTTATTTGTTCACTTCAGACACATTAAAGATTAGCCAAAACATTCAAATACAAATTTTTTTACAAAATTACTGCTACCTGCCTACTTAACATACTCTGAAACTCATCGTCATGAATTTAATTCATTTCCTCATTCTCTTGACATCTACTTAGATTTAGAGTTACCCCAGCTTTTTATATTCCCTAATGGTTTCCTAATGTTATTTTGATAACTTCCCAGGGTTTCAGTAATCTTACAAAAACGTTGGGGTCTAATTGATGGGTCTGGGCTGATACCTGACTAATTTTTTAAAATGTTTGAAACATAATATGCATACATAAGCACAAACAAAACCTACCCATCTAATCAGTCACCAGAGCAAGAATGATAACATTACTAGTGAGTAGAGGGAGTTGATGAAGCAGGTCTGTTTTACTCAGTTCTTGTTTAAATCTATAGCCATCATAATGACCCTTGGTCAACTCTGAGAACTAAGCTACTGGAATGTTCAAATAGTGGCTGGGTAAAGATACTAGTCTATATGCCCAAAGTAGTGAGTCAGGATGAGCCAGTATGTTAAAGTAAACATCAAGTTTCATGATGTGTACCCAGGACCTGGTTTGGGGTTCACACCCACAGCTAGGATGTGATCAATTCCACTTAGGAACTTTGGACCCCAAGACTTAAGCCAACTTTCCTAAGCATGGTCATGTCACACATATTCCTGTATTTCCCAGCTAGAGAAGAAGATGCATCCATGCATCTCCTGCATAGGGAGGACAAGAAAGCCTGCTTTTGACCTCTCTAGGCTTTGCATATACATATCTTTTTTCTGTTATTCCTGCCCTGTATCCTTTGCAGTAATAAATCTTAGCCATTACTGAAACTATGTTGGGTCATGTTAGTCCTTCCAGTGAATCCCCAAGCTAGCAGGTCATCATGGGATGGCTGAGACACCTAGCAACTGAGAAGACCCCTTCTTCCTCCCTTAAAATCAGTATGTCTCCCAAGAATAATTACCGTCTTGACTTTTAACAGCATAGAGTGGTTCTGCTTGTTTTTGAACAATACGTATTTGGAATCATACAGTGTATGCTCTTTTATACCTGGCTTCTTTCACTCAAATATTTTTGTGGGAGTCATATATGTTATGTGTGTAGTTGTATTTCATTCATTTTCATTGCTGAATTGAGTATTTTCATTGACTATATACTATGATTTATGTTTTCATGCTTCTGTAGATGAACATCTGGGTTGTTCTAAGTTTTGGATGATTATCAGTGTAGTTGCTGTGTATATTTTGATTCATGTCTTTTGGTGAACATGTATACACACTTCACATATATACCAGGAGTGGAGTTATTGCCTCATAGGGAATGTATATGTTGAGCTTTAGTAAATGTTGCCAGAGAATTTTTCCAAAATGTTTGTACCAATTTATCCATCCAACTGCAGCATATCAGAGTCCCAACTGCTCCATATCCTTGCCAATAGTTGCCATCATCTCTTTTTATTTTAAACCAATCTAGTTAGAAGATATGGTATTGCATTGTGGTTTTAATTTGCTTTGCTCTGATGACAGTGAAGCTGAGCACATTGTCTCATGTCTATTGGCCATTTACATATAATCATGTAAAGTAGTTTTGACCATTTTTTTTCCTATGGGCTTGAGCTTTTGTAATTTATTTGTAGTTCTTTACATACTCTGGATTGGAGTCCTTTATTGGCTATGCATTGCTAATATCGTCTCCAACTCTATGGTTTGCCTTTCCATCCCTAATAGTGTGTTTGATCAGCAGATCTAATAACTTTACTACAGTTCTCTTTCTGCTACACTTTCACTCTACAAATATTTTTTCATTAACTTGTCTATAGCTGGGCATTGTGTAGATACTGGGAGAAAATAATAAGCACAATGATTTCTGTTTATACTCTTCCTGAAGAAATTAACGTAGCTTGCTTTCACCTGGAGCCAATTCATCTTAATTACTGAAAGGATGTGGGAACATACTCTTCCCAGTGTTTAGGATTATATTTTCCAAGCACTATTTACTAACCAGCTTTTTTAAGGGATATTTTTAAGCCTCGTTCTGTTCTACCATTGAGGACTGAAAGCGAAAGAGAGAGAAAAGATACTCTTGACCTGTTTTGCATTCGTGCCATGTCATTGTTATCATCATTCCCCTGGCCATAAATGTTTTTGCTGCCACTCCCACAATATGTAAATATTTTACCTTGGTTCCAGTGCCCCAGAAGCAAACCTTGAGATAAAGATTCATGTGCAATTGTTTATTGAGGATGCAAACCCAGAAAACATTGGGTAGGAGTGGAAGAGTGAGGCAAGGAAAAGCAGGCAGCCAATAAAGGGGATGTTATCAAGCCGGTTACTACTCTGGATAACTGGATCTTAACCTGGGTGAGGAACTCTGGGAATCAGTGTGAAATAAATGCCTTTGAGTTAATCCACCTGAAAAGGCAAAGCAGCTGGGATACTTATAAATGGTCTCCTTTCTGTCTTTGGTTCACAGCTCTTCCTAAGTTGGAGGATGTGTGTTAATTCCCCGACACATCCAGCCTGCCTTATCCTCAGGAAGAGGAGGTTCTGTTGATGGATCAAGTGTACAGCAAAAAAAAAAAAAAAAAAATCACAGGTGCTGGCAGTTAGAAGTCAGATTTTCTCATGCTGAGTTACATAAGTTCAGTTTCATTAGATGGAATACTAAAGAAGAACTTGAAAAAAAATATACATCTTAAAGGATTAAAATAACTTGCACAAAACTTCATTTTCCTTTAGTCTTTCTTCATGTAAAAAGATCTTGACGGCCTAATGATTTTCCTTAGAAATTTCCATCACAATTATACATATTGATACTTGGATCTTAGATGGAAATGGCATCTGCTAGAATCTTTTATTAGTAGGATACTATCCAATTAAAATATATATATAGGCTATGAGTAATAGAAAGCCCCCAAATAATAAGGCTATAAAATAAAATTTATTTTGCTTTCACATTCAATAAGTCTGATTCAAGAAGTCTGCCAATCCAGGGTTAAAAATGATTCTCTATTGTATAAGAGACCCAAGCTATTGCTATCTCGCTGTTCTGTTGGGCATGGCTTCTATTCACAAAGTTTTCTTATTGTCTGTGATGGCTGCTGAGGCTCCAGGCCTAAAGAAAGGAGGAAGGTTTGAAGAAGAGATTCAGTGTACTTCTCATTGTACACCCTACCTTTGCTTATATCCCATTGCCAAGAACTTGGTCACATGACCATAACTAGTTGCAAGAGAGGCTGGAAAAAGAATCTTTATTATAAGTGGCCACATTCCCAACTAACATGGAAGCTTCACTACTGAAGAAGTAGGTAAAGAGATAATTGAGAAAGCCATCATTCTCTGCCTCAAATTCAAAAATATGAAATGTGAAGTTTTAAAAATTTAAATTGTAAGTAACCTCCAGCAGATTGTTTTAGCATTAACTGGTGATTATATGGACATAAGAGAAAACTAGTGCAGTGTTTTCCTTAGAACCCTCCTGAATTCATACTTAGGTCAGAATCTTTCAACTTAGAAAAAAAGTGTTAAATCAAAATACAGTAGGCAAACAGCATGGACCTATTCTAAGGAGTGTGTGTGTGTGTGTGTGTGTGTGTGTGTGTGTGAATCTGAATGTGTATAAATTAGGATCCTACAGGGGATCTTTTCTGATACCAGCAATGTTACAGAGATAGTCATACAACTTTAACCTGTGTGAAAAAGAAATGACATCAGAACTATGAGGACTTAAGGGAAAATTCTCAAATATGAATTTTTTTATAGGTCTTATTCCACATCAGAGTGGTATTTCCATTCAAGCCATTTATTTGACTTCTAAATCTAAGGTACTCTTCAAGCCATAATAATATGATAGGTATTTTAAAGTCCCACAATTCTGGAAGAATAAATTGTTCCTCAGAAAACTGAGTGAAAGATATTGAAAAAGAATGAGAAAGACATTTTCAAGCTAGACATTTGTATCACCATAAGAAACAAACCCAAGAAAAAACAGACCACTGGCATTGTTATTGTTCATAAATTCAGAAGCAGATTTCATGGTTGAAAATAAAACTATGAGTCCCTTGACAAGAAAGATGGGTAGAAACCAGAAAGTTGTGATTCTCCTTGGGTGAGTGTGATGGATAATCAAAGACAGCTTTTTCATATTGACTGGCCTTATCTTTTGGGAGCCCAGAAATGGAATCCATCTGGGCATTTGCTAAAGGACAGCAGATGGAGTTATACCACGTGACAATGAGCTGTTCTCTCTATCCCAGTCCACCAATGGTGTTTTTTTGTAAAAATAACAATACTGGAGACCTGGAAGATCATTTTTTTTCTCGTGGTTTATTTCCAGATTTGTTATGGCTGTGAATTCTCCATGCTAGGAGAGAAAGTTCCTTAAATACTCTCAGTATTTTCCTTTTTTTAAAATTTGGAGAATAAAGAGAGACAAGCTAGCAAGACTTTGTATCTGGAAAATTCATTAAAGGCTCATTAGTAGGTACCTTGTAAATGGGCAGCAAAAATAAGTTTTCCTAAGTAAATTGTGCCAAATAAAGCAAATGAACTTTCTTTGTATATCAGTTATCATATTTTAAACGTAAAGATACTTGGCTTCGTCTATTTCCAATTATCTTCTTTCCCAAATCTTCATCATAGACCCCAGATCTATACTTACAGAAGCCTTCATAACTTAGTTAATATTTTTCCTTCATTTTATCTCCTTATCATCTGTTTTTGTCTTCCTTATCTTTAATATTAGTTGCATTGATCCTATTTCCTTGACTTCTACATTACATTATACTATATACTGTATATATTGTGCACTACATTACATATATTATATACATTATATTGTATACTACCTTACATTATATACTGAGAAATAGTTCACCTACTATCCTTTTTCCTAGGTCTCCAAATCAGCTCCCTCTAAGTCTTACAAAAGAACTCCTTTATCTGCTATCTCTCCCATTCCCTCAAGAAACTTATTTCAAGTTCAGACCCCTACTCAGTTTGCTAAAACCCTTAGCCTTTCTTTTGAAACTTCCTTTCCATGTTGACTAAAAGGGCCATATTTAGTTTTACTCTTTCATCCAGCAAGATTATAAAGATTCACACAACCCTTTAGTAGTGTCTCTAAATTTCAGAGACAGAAAGGCATGGGATAATGCCACTAAAAATAAAGCCACATCAGATGATCACAAATACAAACAGAGTTTGGAGCTTAGTGAAAAACAGAGCTGTCCTTTTTTCATCAAGTTGCTCATCAGTCCCTCCAGGGTAAGTGGTCACCCTCATTCCTGCTTCTTCCCCTGGTCCCTCTATAGTTTTATCCCTCTGGACCACTTACCAGCAGGGTCACACTACTGCATCAACAGATTCTCTCTGGTTCTCCATCCACATTATAGAGATGAAGAATCTTTACCGGGTCATTCAGATACTGTGAAGCCTCTGGAGATGGTTTCAATTCCTCTAGATCCTCTCAGAAAAATGTTCCAAGTTCAACAAAATGTTCTTCTGTTAATAGAGACCAACTCTTAAAACATAGATCAGGGACAGTTTTATGATAAGGAAAGATCTCTTCCCAGAAATTGGCAAAGAGAAAACAAGACACCTCGAGGATGCTTTAGTAATCCATACAAGAATAATCACCTCTTAACATCCTATATACCCTAAGGTTTCTAATTTACTATATTCACCATCCTCAGCACTAGATAATCTGCCTTATTTTTACACTGTTATCTCATTGCTGGAAAAGTCAGAGAGGCAAGAAGATTTGACTCACTACAAGTTTCTCTTCTGTAATATTACTAACATTGGTGCAGAAAGACAATACTTTCCTACATGGAAGCTCATATATAATTCCTTCTTTTAAAATTTTTTTCCAGTTTTACTGAGAAATAATTGACATACATCACTATATAACTTTAAGTTAAATCTATATATATATATATATAGATTTAACTTTAAATCACCCATCATACTATATACTAGCATGATGGGTGATTTACATATATTGTGAAATGATTATCACAATAAGTTTAGTTAGCATCCGTCGTCTCATATAGATACAATAATAAGAAAAAAAACCCATTTTCTTCTTGTGATGAGAACTCTTAGTATCTACTCTCTTAACAGCTTTCCTGTATACCATTACAACAGTGTTTAACTATATTCATCATGTACATTACATCCTTATAACTGGAAGTTTGTATCTTTTGACCATCTTTCTCTAATTCCTTCTTCCTTGCAAACCCCCTCTCTCTTAACCACACATCTGATCTCTTTTTCTATGGGTTTGGTGAGGTTTTTTGCTTTGTTTTTTTAGATACTACATATAAGTGAGATCATATAGTATTAGTCTTTCTCTGTCTGACAGTTCTTTCTTATGTACCCTTTTCTGCTTCCCCAAAAGCCATGTTCTTTTTTCTCACAAAAACATACTTACTTCTAGAGGGATAAATGCAGAGTTACCACACATACATTCATTGGCTTATCTCATCTTTCATTCACTCAGCAAATTGAGCAGTTACTGGGTACAAATTACTGTGCTAGGAACTAGAAAGTAAAAAGTGATTTAAAAAAAAAGACAAAGTCTTTGGTATTATAGGAGATACAGTGTAGATGAGACCAACTTTAATAAAATAACCAGTGATATAAATGTAAAAATTATAATAGTGAAAAGTGAACATAGAGTTACATAGTTCTATAACAGCCCGTAATAGAGAGATTTAACCTAATAAGTCATGTTTGGGAACTTTTCAAAAAAAATGACTCTGGACCTGAGATCTGAAGAAGAGCAGGCATTAACTAGGCAAGGGGTTAGGTGAGGGGAAGATTGCAGAGAAGGACTTCTTCTAAGAAAGCAAAACAGTTTTTACAAACATAACCATGGTGCAAGGGAACAAGAAATTTGGAGGAACTGAATGTAAGAAGGGCTGGATGGCTGGAAAGTTGAAAGCAAAGGGAATGTGGTTGAAGTTGAGACCAGAGATGTAGGGGGTGGGAGAGAGTCCAGATCATGCAAAATCTTGAAGGTTGTGTTGAGAATTGTTGGCTGTAATACAAGAGAGCTGGAAAGCCATTGTCTTAGTCAGCTCAGGCTACTATAATAAAATGCCATAAACTGGGAGGCTTAAAAACAACAGAAATTTATTTCTCACAGCTCTGGAGACAAGAAAGTCCAAAATCAAGGCACTGGCAGATTTGGAATCTGGTGAGATCCCACTTCCTGGTAGAAAGAGATAGCTGTCTTCTCACTGTGTCCTAACATGGTGGAAGGGGTGAGGGAGCTCTCTGGTGTCTCTTTCATTAAGGGTACTAATCCCATTCATGAGAGTTCCACCCTCATGACCTAATCACCTCCAAATACCATCACATTGGGCATTAGGATTGGACATAAGAATTTGGGTGGGGGCACAAACATTCAGTCTGTGGTAGCCATTAAAGAGTTTTAAGCAATGTGCGAGACGTAAAAAATCAGACTTGGCTTTGAAAAGTCCACCTAGGGATGCTGAGTGGAGAATGGATTGGAGGAGAACCAGAATGAATGCAGAAGACCAGTTAGGAAGCTGGTGCAAGAGTCTAAGGGGGAGATGCGGCAGCCTAGGGTTATGAAAACAAAGATGGAGAGAAGTAATTTTAGAGATATTTAGGAGGTAAACCCTACAGAACTTTTTGATCTCAATATAAAATGTGAGAAAGAGGAAATTGTCAAAGATAATTTTTTACTTTCTATTTTGGGGAATTGGATAGATGGTGGTTTAACTGGATGTGGACTAAGTTTACAAAGAATATGTAGTCTGTAGTGATGGATTCTATTTTTTCTCTCTTTTTTTTTAAAGGATATTAGAATTTTATTTTATTTTATTTATTTTTTAAAGATATGTTTGGTGTGGACTTTTTTTTTTTTTTTTTTTTTTTTTTTATTTATTTATGGCTGCGTTGGGTCTTCGTCGCTGCCCACGGGGTTTCTTTAGTTGAGGCGAGCGGGGCTACTCTTTGTTGCGGTGCACGGGCTTCTCATTGCGATGGCTTCTCTTGTTGTGGAGCACGAGATCTAGGTGTGCGGGCTTCAGTAGTTGTGCCTCGTGGGCTCTAGAGTGCAGGGTCAATAGTTGTGGCGCATGGGCTTAGTTACTCCACGGCATATGGGATCTTCCTGGACCATGGATTGAAACTGTGTCCCCTGCACTGTCAGGCAGATTCTTCACCACTGCACGACCAGGGAAGTCCCTATTTTTTTTCTCTTCTGCAAAAGAATTTGGTTTAAGTCTCTGTGTTAGGCTCAATTCCCCTTGAGCAAGGATTTGAATGCAAGTCATTGTTTTGAGGAAGCAAATGTGGAAAATGAGTAAGGAAGAGGGAAGTAAGGAAGGGAAGGAAAGCAATCCATTACCTGTCAATGAACAGGTTACCACTGTAGGCAACTGAGGCTCATCCTGCTGGGGTACTCTGGGAGATGGGTAGAAAGTGCCTCTGAATTGTCCCATCTGGGGGATGAGGAATCTGGAATATTTATGTGTCAAATTCTATATATTATTGGTTGAAGGACCCTCCCAGGGACATTAATTCATAGCACTTCTGTCCTGTCCTGTGCTTTAGCCAATAATGCTCTGGAAGCCAGAGAAAGTCTCAGGCTTTCTTAGTAAGACATCAGAGTGCATTTGAAAGGGGAATGCCGAAAGGATGTTAGTGGAGCATGGACAGTGTCTGTTGTCCTTGAGTTCCCTCCTTCAATATTACAAATTTCACCATTTCTCTAAGTGTATTTACTCTATCTTGATGTTTTTGTCTTTTTCAATTCCTAGCCCATTTCTCAATTTTCTTTCATTGCCACATTTTGAGTGAATCACTGATCCACAAATTCTTTGAACTTCAAGTTAAAATGGTACTTTCTCTAACATTCCACACCCATAACTTCATATTTTTTATGAGACAGTAATTTCTTAAGTATAAAGCCATGAACGATTCTGTGAAAGTTATGATGAAAAGCTAAGAAGATGGACTCACAGCCAGGCATACAAAATAGAAGTTACAATGAAATAGTGCTATAAATAATGTTGACTTAAATTGCCCAAATGTAGCTGTCAGTGCTTTGGTTTTACACTGAAAAGAGAAAGCAAGTTGTTTGCCTTAAGGACCTAAATCCAAAATCACTCCTTATTTTTATTAGTGACTTCTGTGATGGAGTGGGGAGCACATTTTACAACATTTGCTGCTATCACCTAGTTGGCAGTAACCACCAGCACTTTGGAAAGTGAAAGTGTATCTAGTAGACCATGTGACATATACTAGATGTTCTATAAATGCTTTGTGATTGATGGATTAAAATCTAGTACAATCTTTGTAGACATTCCTCACAGGTCTTATGCCAAAACTTTTCACTCTCTTGGGCTCCCATCCTCACCCACTTCTCCTTTGAAGATGATGTCATGTCCAACTTTATTAAGTTCAAAGTCATCTGATTTTGGTTCCCCCCATTTTCACTTTATCCACCAAAAGAATTTCTGTATTAACCCACCATCTTTTCTAAGTTTCACTCTCCTACTACCATCCCTTCTTCTCCCTCCATCAGTTGTTTTCTCCTACCCACCCCTTCCTGCATGTTAAGCTTTTTCTTCATTTCTTCATTCAATCATTTCTTCATTCTCCTGGCTGGAAACCTGCTCAGTTGTCGCCTAGATTAAAAACTCACCTGCTCCCCATCATTTTACTCTTCTGAGCCTCTAAGTGTGTCTCTGGAGAGTAATAACCTCCATCTTCACCTCCAGTTTCTCCTCCTCATTTGTCTGTTAATCCTTCTTGTCTTCTCTGGCTTATAATCTTTTATAGCCAGCTTGTGGCACAGCTCCGGTCACTTCACTGGGGATGATTGATCACTTATTGAGGGAGTGCTGATCAGCACTTGGCAATTTATCTTCTTCCCACCCCAGTACTTCTTGATTATCTCCATTGCTTTCTTCATTCCACTGGTTCAGAGCCTTTCATCTTTAGGCCTTTTTTCTAGTACATTTAGAGTTCCTTCCCAAGTTTTCTTCTGTCTTTGGCCCTTTTCCTTCTTTTCCTAAATTCTCTCACTTGAGGAGTTCTGCTCTGATAGGCTCAACCATCACTCTGGATTCCCTCCAAGTCTCAGTCACCTGTGAACTCTTCCTCTCACTCCCCTATCTCTCACTTTTATCTCTTAGTGCTACCCCTGTGCAACTTTCACTCTTAAAAATTTAACAACTTGCTGCTTCTTTAAGACATCTTGAACTTTCTTACCTCCATACCTTTGCTGATGCAGGTTCCACTGCCTCTGGTGCCTTTTCTTGCTTTTTTTCCAATATCCACATTCGCAATCCCGTGCATTCAGGAAAGCTCAACATCACAGTTACCCCTTCCATAAAATCTTTCCAGCTGTCATTCAGTCAGAGGCACTTATCCTTCATACTACATTATATGAACTCCCCCACAGTTTATTACCTTTCCCTGTATACAAGTGACATCTTTCCATACTTCAGCTTGTTCTAGCCCCTTCAAGTGATCCCAGATCTACTGTAAAGATTTACACAAGGAGATGGAAAAAATGTACAGCACGCTTAGGAGTTCATTTCTGAAATCACAGCAGAGCCACCTACCTCTTCCCCCACATTCCTGTTCTCCCACCTCCTACTTTCTAATCCCCACTTGTTTCAGCATATGTGCTCCTGGCACTCTACTCACTGCTGACCCTCTGCTTTTGCAGTCCAGTTGGACACACTCTTCTACTACCTTTAGATATGATTTATATCACTCATCAAAATAATGGAACAAAGATACTCCAAACCCCACCCCAGGACTTTCGAACATTCTGGATTCCAGTTCAGGGTAGAGTTGCCAGATGATGAAGACACTGAAATCCCCTTGAAATCAAGTATCAGGTCCTGCACATGTTTACTATGCCCATTATAGTTAATACTAATCTTTTAGCATAGTGAGTGCTCAGTAATAAAATTTTAATTAATATGTTAGTTTCTTTGTATAATAAATTTCTGAAGAAGTGGAATTTACGATAGGGTGCTATGAAGGGCATAAGAGGAGGAAAAATTATGTGCTTGGTGAGTCATCTGAGATAACACCTTCTGTAGAAGGTTCTGCATAGCTAAGGAAACTGGATACCTAGAATGCATTGAGAAGTCGTATAGTTCAGTTATTAGACATGAATGTTCTGAGTTCAAATCTTGATTCCACTGTCTACTAGGGATCTGTAATTTAACCTCTCTGTGCTTCATTTCCTCCATTGCAAAATGAGATTAATAACAGATCATACTGCATATAGTTCATAGAGAGGTTAAAAAAGATAATATCTGTAACTAGTATAGAAATTAGTATAATGTATGTTATATATTGAGCACTGAATAAATGTTAATTATTATCATCAAAGGGAGGAGGGTGGTGAAAAAGAAACAAAGAATCTGAGAAAAAATTTGCCTTCTTCATGATTTTATCTAGAAGTGGATTTGTGTAGGATCTCCTTTGTGGCCATAATAAAGTGGTGGCATTATTTAAAATAGACCAGACACCTAGTTAGTTACTGAGGGGATCTAGGCTCTTTCCATGTTTGTCTCCCGTCTAGGTTTTTGAAGTCTTCTCATTCTGTTGGAGAATAGGAAAAGCGGGATGAATATCAGGAGTCCCACTTTTTTAATGGGTCAAGACTAGACGTGGCACTCATTGGCCCTAGTCACATGCCATTGGCTAGAACTCATCACATGACTGCAGCTAGCTGAAAGGGAGGCTGGGAGATGTAACATGAGCTAAGGGAAAGAAAGGAGAGAACATAGACACAAGTGAGCACTTGTGGTTTTGGGCATCAGTGCATTTTATACACACCTGTCCTCGGGAAGTAGGGTACCATTTCCAGAGCATGAGCATCACAGGAAGTAGCAAGCTCATGTGTGTGTTTGTTACTGTGGCAGCATCCTCCCTCACTGCCCCTCCCTCTCTGGCCTATCCATGCCGGGTTACCTTGGGTTCAAGGGTACTGGGGATCAAGGAGCATAGGAAAATGCATGGCAGGGGAAGGTTTTTTTTTGTTTGTTTTGTTTTCCACTTCAGATAGTCAACAGATTACAGGATGCCTTCATACGTGTGCACTGGGCTAAGGAAAACCAGGAAAAATAGTCAGATTCCCCTAAAACAAAGACTTCTGACCACAAAGCTGAGCATTTACTTGAGTAGCAAGTGTTCAGAAGAATGAAGTAAAACAATGAAAGTGGGCTTTCTTTTTCTCATTTAACATTCTTGTACAGAGCTCCCTGGCCAATAGTCTTGAGCTATTTTCAACTTTCCCCGCCTAACATTTTTAGAGCTATCGTTTTATCCTAAAGTGATGAAAAAATATTTGACAACAATGCAAACTATATAATTATATTTGAATGTCAGTATTTTTTTTAAACAGGAGAAAATCAAACAAAAGTTTAATAATGTGTATACATGGGAGAGACCCAGGAAAACTGAGTAACTCCTAAATATCAGTATATTTAAAGCTAAATTTCAAATTCAAATCTATGATCCACTTGGCTTGTTTTTTAAATCATAACATCAAAGAAAACACTCATTTCAAATGGTATTATTCCATATACAGAATCCCAAACATAAATAGCACTTATTATGGTTCAGACCCCATTATAAATATTATACATATATTGTCTCACTTCATTTTCACCATTACCCTGTGAGGTAGATGTTATTTCCTCCATTTGAAAGATGATGAAATCATCCCTTGGAGATGTTAAGTAATTTGCCTGAGATCACAAAGCTAGTAACAGGCAGAGTAGTTACTCAATCCTGGTCTTGTTCCAAAGTCACTTCTCTTAAATTCAAATATTAACTCTCTCTTCCACTCCCAACAGTATTTGAAATTAATTAAGCACAACAGAGAAGTTTGGTTAAATGGAGATACTTTACACATTTCCTTTTACTTAAAAAATAATCCTATAAAGTTATAATATTTGAGCATACATAATGTATTAGGTAAAATATTCAGATAAAACAAAAACTGTTTGGACTGATTAAATGTTTGTATCATCCATATGGGACACTGTATGGAAAATATACTTAGATTTTTACTTTATTCTTGATAAACAAATTAACATCTGTTATCCCAATTAGGCGAGTTTAGCCAGCCATGACACTTCTCAACATATGTTCTGGAAAGTTTAAAAAATATATTTGTTTTGGCGGCTTCAGAGAACTAGAGTTAGCAGCTGGCAGCACCTAGCAAGGTGCTCCTCTTTTCCCCTAATCACTCCCATCAAAAAATTCTCTTTCAAAGAATCATACATTTGAATCCAAAAAGAAAATATTAAAATATGGAAAAGTCAGGAGAGACAAGGTTTTCAGGGAGGGGGAAATTTCCCCCTCTACCCCTCTTGAGTTCTTGTGGCTGGACTAATAATAAAATTGACAAAAGACAGATTAACAGGGGAAAAAGAAACAAGTTTAATTGGTGGGCCTGGAGGTCCCATAGAAATGGGACCTAAGAAGTGGCAAAAGCAAGCAAATTTTATACTTTTTGGACAATAAATAAATAAATAAATAAATTTAAGAGGAATTGACAGGACAAAGAAACTTAGGCTTTGACTGCTTAGCTGGTGAAGAATCTAAACAGAATATGAGCTTGGGGTAGTAAATTTTAAAAGTAACTAGGTTTGTTTATACATAAACATTTTGGCCCCAAATTCCCTATCTCTGGTGTTAAGGATGTTGTTTTTTTTTTTATCTTCTGGTACAGGGAGGGCACCTTTCATGTGAGATATTTATTTGCTGCTTTCAGGGAGACAAGAGGAGGGTCAAAGTGTCCCTCCTGCATCAGCCGTTCCTTTAGTAACATTAATTCGAAGTAATATTCCACTGAGGCACATTTTGGGGCGGCCTGTCCTGGGTCCCAACAAGTGGCAGTTCTGTAAGTAGTAAGATCACATACATGAGATTTGGTTTTTGAGAACTGACTTGAACAGTTCCATTATTTATTTTACCCAGTACTAGGTGAGGTCATTGGGAGCTATATCCTGAATCCTTAAGAAGAGTTATTAGACTAAGAGGATAAAACAATTAGAGCATAACATACTGAAGGGACTGATAGATCTCTGATTTTTCTTCAGTTGGGCCTGCTTAGATCGGTGTGGTATCATGGTCAATAAACGTTAGAACTGCTGCATGAGGGCAGAGGTTATGGTTTGGGTAAGGAACACAAGAGGCACCAGAAAACTTGAGGGAATTAATATGTTAACTATCTTGACTGTGGTGATTGTCTCCTGCTGTATATAACAAAATACCAAATTATATACTTTAAATGTCGGCCATTTGTCACTTATACCTCAAAAAATGTTATTATTATTATTTTTTAATGAGGTTGATCTTGGTGAGTCCTAAGAATTTCCAGCGGGAATGATATATGATTTTGGCAAATCCTTGGGCTTTCTCACTGAGTCCTGGGGTGGACCCTCCCCACACAGGCCTCAGGAGAGGAAACAATCCTTCTTCCATAGATATCTAATGAATGTTAGGTATGGTCCTAGGCACTGACAATAAAAAGGAAATTTTAAAAATAAAAGATCATATGTTAGGATCAAGAAACAAAATTTAACTATCTGCAGAATACACGAGACAGATGTGAAAAGAGAATAACAAAAAAATTGGGCAAAAGAGTAAGATCTAATGCTAATCTAAATTGGAAAACAGAGGTCACAGTATTAACATCAGACAAAGATGAACGTATAGACACAAGTATTAGATGAAAGGGAATTCATTTTGCAGTATGCATCATGAGGAGTTGAGGGTCTTTGTGGATCTGTTCCCCAGGGAAATTGGTAAAAATTATATATGTCTCTAGAAATGGTAAGGGTATACAGCAAATGAAGAAATATCTGTTTAAGAAAATCTGCCAAAATTCAGTAAGAACAGTGAGATTCTGTAGTATTTGAACCAAGACCACTCCCTCTCTTTCCTTTCTAGTTCAGTGAGACAAAACTGTACTCCAGACTAGTACAGCCCCAAACAGATAGCTCCTAATCTCTTCACCAAAGAACTGACTTTATTTGCCACAGAGTGCAGAGAAGTTCAAGCCTTCAGGTGCTCTCAAAAACAATGGAGGTTGTGGTGAGAGGTAACTGGGAGGAGACTGGTAGAGTCACTGGAGATAGGTATTAAACTGTGGGAACAGTAGTTTGACAGAGGAACTGGGACAGCAGAGAGGATCCCTCTGGGGTCAGAACAAATCTAACACACTGACTTTAGTAACTATCCTTTCAAAGGAGCCTGGATTTGATGGTATTAGTTTGTAGAGCCATTTATGCCAGAGGCCACTGTTGAAAAAAAAAAAAAAAAAAAAGCAGTCAGCCAGAAATCAGTGCCTCTTAACCTCTGGGTGTGGTCAGGAAAAGAGACAAAGAGAGCTCTGCTAAAATCCCTGTCCTCTCTGGGTGACTATAGTCTTATCCAAAATTGCACTCCCCTACCACCAGGAGCATCATAAGAGGCTTCACACTGTGTGGAGGAAATAGACTCCACTCAAATAATCCATCCAGGCACTAAACAAATAAATAAGCAAATAACAATAACAAGCCCTGGAAGTAGAGATGGTGAGGAGGGGGGAGAAGTACCCAGAGTGACTACAATATATTATCTAAAATATCCATTTTCCAACAAAAGACACACAAAGAAACAGGAATGCATGTCCCATAAGCGGGAAAAACAGCAAGTAACTGAAAGAACTTGTGAGAGCAACCAGATGTTGGATTCAATAAAGACTTTAAAATAGCTATCATAAATATGTTCAAAGACCGAATGGAAACTGTGATTAAAGGGTAAAAGATGGTACAAAGATAATATTGCATCAGATAGAAAATATCAACAAAAAGATAGAAATTATCAAAAGGAACCAAACGGGAACTCTGGAGTTGAAAAATACAAAAACTGAATCCTGGATGGGAGATGGTGTGCCCATCCTGTCTTTGGTAACTGTGTGAAGAACTTTTCCAGCATTTTCTTAAACAAGCAACTTAAATAATTTTTCAGTCACTAGTTCCACTTACGTGTTTTGCTTATATAAATGATCATTTAAAAAAATATTTTCAGGTAATGTGTTAAATTGATTTGACAGGGAAAAAAAGCACTGGGCTTCATGAATCTGACAGAACAACTCTTATGAAAAGTGTTCTTAAAATAAACATAACAGAGGAGACCTTCAAGATGGAGGAAGAGTAAGACGTGGAGATCACCTTCCTCTCCACAAATACATCAGAAATACATCTACATGTGGAACAACTCCTACAGAACACCTACTGAACACTGGCAGAAGACCTCAGACCTCTGAAAAGGCAAGAAACTCCCCACGTACCTGGGTAGAGTAAAAGAAAAAAGAAAAAATAGAGACAAAAGAATAAGGACGGGACCTGCACCACTGGGAGGGAGCCGTGAAGGAGGAAAGGTTTCCACACACTAGAAGCACCTTCACGGGCAGAGACTGCAGGTGGCAGAGGGCGGAAGCTTCGGAGCCGCGGAGGAGAGCGCAGTAACAGGGTGCGGAGGGCAAAGCGGAGAGATTCCCACACAGAGGATCGGTGTCGACCGGCACTCACCAGCCCGAGAGGCTTGTCTGCTCATCCACCGGGACGGGTGGGGGCTGGCAGCTGAGGCTCGGGCTTCGGTCGGATCGCAGGGAGAGGACTGGGGTTGGCGGCTTGAACATAGCCTGAAGGGGGCTAGTGCGCCACAGCTAGCCAGGAGGGAGTCCGGGAAAAAGTCTGGACCTGCCTAAGAGGCAAGGGACCATTGTTTTGGGTGCACAAGGAGAGGGGATTCAGAGCACCACCTAAATGAGCTCCAGAGACGGGCGCAAGCCGCATTTCCAGCGCGAACACCAGAGACGGGCATGAGATGCTAAGGCTGCTGCTGCAGCCACCAAGAAGCCTGTGTGCGAGCACAGGTCACTCTCCACACCTCCCCTCCCGGGAGCCTGTGCAGCCCGCCACTGCCAGGGTCCCGGGATCCAGGGACAACTTCCCGGGGAGAACGCACGGCGCACCTCAGGCTGGTTCAACATCACGCTGGCCTCTGCCGCCGCAGGCTCGCCCCGCATCCATACCCCTCCCTCCCACTGGCCTGCGTGAGCCAGAGCCCCCAAATCAGCTGCTCCTTTCACACTGTCCCCTCTGAGCGAAGAGTAGACACCCTCAGGCGACCCACATGCAGAGGCGGGGACAAATCCAAAGCTGAACCCCAGGAGCTGTGTGAACAAAGAAGCGAAAGGGAAATCTCTCCCAGCAGCCTCAGGAGCAGCGGATTAAATCTCCACAATCAACTTGATGTACCCTGCATCTGTGGAATACCTGAATAGATAACGAATCATCCCAAAATTTAGGTGGTGCACTTTGGGAGTAAGTGTAGACTTGGGTTTCCTGTATGCGAGTGACTGGTTTCTGGTTTTATGTTTATCTTAGCTTAGTATTTAGAGTTTATTATCATTGATAGATCTGTTCATTGATTTGGTTGCTCTCTTCCTTCTTTTTATTTATTATATTTTTATATATAGATATATATATATTTTTTCCGTTTTTTTCTGTTGGTAATTCTTTCTCCTCCTCTTTCTTTCTTTCCTTCCTTTCTTCCTTCCTTCTTTCTTTCTTTCTTTCTTTCTTTGTTCCTTCCTTCCTTCCGTCCGTCCTTCTGTTTGTTTGTTTCTTTCTTTCTTTTCTTCTCCTTTTTCTTCTGAACCATGTGGCTGACAGGGTCTTGGTGCTCTGGCTGGGTATCAGGCCTGTGCCTCTGAGGTGGAAGAGCCAAGTTCAGGACGTTAGTCCACCAGAGACCTTCCGGCTCCACATAATATCAAATGGCAAAAGCTCTCCCAGAGATCTGCATCTCAACTCTAAGACCCAGCTCCACTCAAGGACCAGCAAGCTACACTGCTGGACACCCTATGCCAAACAACTAGCAAGACAGGAACACAACCCCACCTATCAGCAGAGAGGCTGCCTAAAATCATAATAAGGTCACAGGCACTCCAAAACACACCACCAGATGCGGTCCTGCCCGCCAGAAAGACAAGATCCAGCCTCATCCACCAGAACACAGGCAGTAGTCGCCTCCACCAGGAAGCCTACACAACCCACTGAACCAACTTTAGTCACTGGGGACAGACACCAAAGACTACGGGAACTACGAACCTGCAGCCTGTGAAAAGGAGACCCCAAACACAGTAAGTGAAGCAAAATGAGAAGACAGAGAAACACACAGCAGATGAAGGAGCAAGGTAAAAATCCACCACACCAAACAAATGAAGAGGAAATAGGCAGTCTACCTGTAAAAGAATTCATAATAATGATAGTAAAGATTATCCAAAATCTTGGAAATAGAATGGAGAAAATACAAGAAACTTTTAACAAGGACCTAGAAGAACTAAAGAGCAAACAAACAAT
>NC_041227.1:34587674-34589887 GCF_002837175.3 Physeter macrocephalus
TAAAGAAAAAAGAATGAAAAGAATTGAGGACAGTCTCAGAGATCTCTGGGACAACATTAAACCCACCAACATTCGAATTATAGGGGTCCCAGAAGAAGAAGAGAAAAAGAAAGAGACTGAGAAAATATTTGAAGAGATTATAGTTGAAAATTTCCCCTACTATGGGAAAGGAAAGGGTTAATCAAGTCCAGGAAGTGCAGAGAGTCCCATACAGGATAAATCCAAGGAGAAACACGCCAAAACACATATTAATCAAACTATCAAAAATTAAATATAAAGAAAAAATATTAAAAGCAGCAAGGGAAAAACACCAAATAACATAGAAGGGAATCCCCATAAGGTTAACAGCTGATCTTTCAGCAGAAACTCTGCAAGCCAGAAGGGAGTGGCAGGACGTATTTAAAGTGATGAAAGGCAAAAACCTACAACTAAGATTACTTTACCCAGCAAGGATCTCATTCAGATTCAATGGAGAAATTAAAATCTTTATAGACAAGCAAAAGCTAAGAGAATTCAGAATGAAAAGAATTGAGGAGGACAGTCTCAGAGACCTCTGGGAGAAAATTAAACCCACCAACATTCGAATTATAGGGGTCCCAGAAGAAGAAGAGAAAAAGAAAGAGACTGAGAAAATATTTGAAGAGATTATAGTTGAAAATTTCCCCTACTATGGGAAAGGAAAGGGTTAATCAAGTCCAGGAAGTGCAGAGAGTCCCATACAGGATAAATCCAAGGAGAAACACGCCAAAACACATATTAATCAAACTATCAAAAATTAAATATAAAGAAAAAATATTAAAAGCAGCAAGGGAAAAACACCAAATAACATAGAAGGGAATCCCCATAAGGTTAACAGCTGATCTTTCAGCAGAAACTCTGCAAGCCAGAAGGGAGTGGCAGGACGTATTTAAAGTGATGAAAGGCAAAAACCTACAACTAAGATTACTTTACCCAGCAAGGATCTCATTCAGATTCAATGGAGAAATTAAAATCTTTATAGACAAGCAAAAGCTAAGAGATTTCAACACCACCAAACCAGCTTTACAACAAATGCTAAAGGAACTTCTCTAGGCAGGAAACACAAGAGAAGGAAAAGACGTACAATAATAAACCCAAAACAATCACAAAAATGCTAATAGGAACATACATATCAATAATTACCTTAAAGGTAAATGGAATAAATGTTCCAACCAAAAGACATAGGTTGGCTGAATGGACATGAAAACAAGACCCGTATATATGCTGTCTACAAGAGACCCACTTCAAACCTAGGGACACATACAGACTGAAAGTGAGGGGATGGAAAAAAATATTTCATGCAAATGGAAATCAAAAAAAAAAGCTGGAGTAGCAATTCTCATATCAGACAAAATAGACTTTAAAATAAAGACTAGTACAAGAGACAAAGAAGGACACTACATAATGATCAAGAGATTAATCCAAGAAGAAGATATAACAATTGTAAATGTTTATGCACCCAACATAGGAGCACCTCAATACATAAGGCAAATGCTGACCACCATAAAAGGGGAAATCGACAGTAACACAATCATTGTAGGGGACTTTACTGGAGAGGGTGCTGGAGAGGGTGTGGAGAAAAGGGAACCATCTTGCACTGTTGGTGGGAATGTAAATTGATACGGCCACTATGGAGAACAGTATGGAGGTTCCTTAAAAAACTAAAAATAGAAATACCATACATCCCAGCAATCCCACTACTGGGCATATACCCTGAGAAAGCCATAATTCAAAAAGGATCATGCACCACAATGTTCATTGCAGCTCTATTTACAATAGCCAGGACATGCAAGCAACCTAAGTGTCCATCAACAAATGAATGGATAAAGAAGATGTGGCACATATATACAATGGAATATTACTCAGCCATAAAAAGAAACAAAATTGAGTTATTTGTAGTGAGGTGGATGGAACTAGAGACTGTCATTCAGATTGAAGTAAGTCAGAAAGAGAAAAACAAATACCGTACACTAACACATATATATGGAACCCCCCAAAAAAAAGGTCATGAAGAACCTAGGGACAGGACAGGAATAAAGACATTAAAGACATAGATGTAGAGAATGGACTTGAGGACACGGGGAGGGTGAAGGGTAAGCTGGGATGAAGTGAGAGAGTTGCATGGACTTATATACTAACAAATGTAAAATAGATAGCTAGTGGGAAGCAGCCACATAGCACAGGGAGATCAGCTC
>NC_041227.1:34590854-34601469 GCF_002837175.3 Physeter macrocephalus
TCTACAAGAGACCCACTTCAAACCTAGGGACACATACAGACTGAAAGTGAGGGGATGGAAAAAAATATTTCATGCAAATGGAAATCAAAAAAAAAAGCTGGAGTAGCAATTCTCATATCAGACAAAATAGACTTTAAAATAAAGACTAGTACAAGAGACAAAGAAGGACACTACATAATGATCAAGAGATTAATCCAAGAAGAAGATATAACAATTGTAAATGTTTATGCACCCAACATAGGAGCACCTCAATACATAAGGCAAATGCTGACCACCATAAAAGGGGAAATCGACAGTAACACAATCATTGTAGGGGACTTTACTGGAGAGGGTGCTGGAGAGGGTGTGGAGAAAAGGGAACCATCTTGCACTGTTGGTGGGAATGTAAATTGATACGGCCACTATGGAGAACAGTATGGAGGTTCCTTAAAAAACTAAAAATAGAAATACCATACATCCCAGCAATCCCACTACTGGGCATATACCCTGAGAAAGCCATAATTCAAAAAGGATCATGCACCACAATGTTCATTGCAGCTCTATTTACAATAGCCAGGACATGCAAGCAACCTAAGTGTCCATCAACAAATGAATGGATAAAGAAGATGTGGCACATATATACAATGGAATATTACTCAGCCATAAAAAGAAACAAAATTGAGTTATTTGTAGTGAGGTGGATGGAACTAGAGACTGTCATTCAGAGTGAAGTAAGTCAGAAAGAGAAAAACAAATACCGTACACTAACACATATATATGGAACCCCCCAAAAAAAAGGTCATGAAGAACCTAGGGACAGGACAGGAATAAAGACATTAAAGACATAGATGTAGAGAATGGACTTGAGGACACGGGGAGGGTGAAGGGTAAGCTGGGATGAAGTGAGAGAGTTGCATGGACTTATATACTAACAAATGTAAAATAGATAGCTAGTGGGAAGCAGCCACATAGCACAGGGAGATCAGCTCGGTGCTTTGTGACCACCTAGAGGGGTGGGATATGGAGGGTGTGAGGGAGACGCAAGAGGGAGGAGATATGGGCATATATGTATATGCATAGCTGATTCACTTTGTTATAAAGCAGAAACTAACACACCATTGTAAAGCAATTATACTCCAATAAAGATGTTAAAAAATAAATAAATAAATGTAACATAAACAAAGCAAAGGAACTCATATTTGGTGAATGCATACATTGTCTCAGGAACCTCCTCTGTGCTTTCTCTTTTAATCTTCATTAAATGGAAAATTCCTCCAGGAATCTCCTATTTAGAGGTTAGGAAGATGAAACTTAAAATCAATGTGGATGAATGGCCACATCTTTGACTCAAAACTTGTTTTCCTCTAAAGCGTTTCCTTATATTCATGAATATTTACACCACTTCTTGAGGCAGGAGGTAGATGGGCTCCAGGTTAGGCATTTACAACTGGCCTCCTGTTTACATTTCATAGGATAGGAAAAAGTGGGCTTCAGGGCAGACGCTTACAACTACTCTCCTGTTTGCATTTCCTGAGACAGGAGATAGATGGGGTCCTAATGAGATAGACATTTAAAATCAGCCTCCTGCTTATTCTCTGAAATGGAAGCAACAAAGCTTTGTCTCTTGTGGATGCCTTAAGATAACAGTCCTGGCAGTAACAGAGGGACAAAATCTTGTTTGAGTAAAAAGTCAAGGGATCTCTGCTTCCCCCCTCCTTGGGGCAAGGGAGGCACTACACATGCGCAGAAAGGCTCCTTGGGGGTCAACAGTCAGGGGACAACACCAGGCCATAATGAGTCTTGCTTCCCCCAGACTCCTTTGTGTCGAGATCCATCTTGGCTGAGAGGTGCGTGCACACCTAAGGGAAGGTCCTGAGACAAATTAGCCATGGGGAACAAAGAAATGATTGGCCAGAAGGAAGACAAAGACCTGGAAAACTGCACCGTTATAAAGGATTTAAACTTCCCAAAGGTGCAACCCACATTCTGAGTTTGCCGTGCGTCTTTCTGCATATACTCTACTTTTCCAATAAACTTTTTACTTTTCTCTTTACCTTCTGCCTCCTCACCTGGATTCTTTCCCGACAAGGCAGGCGAGAACTGGGAGTTTAGGCCTTAGCCGCTGGCCTCTGTGGTCTAACAGTTAGGGCTCCCCGTCCGGTAAGTAAGATCTTGCTTCCAGCTACTGCTCCCTGCCGCTTTGCTGCAAACTGCCGCTTACTGCTGCGTGCATCTGAAATCATTCTTATGCATCTGGAAAATTTCTGACTCATTCTCTAGACCCCGCTGAGAGGTTACCTGTCCTGTGACATTCTGAATTCTCTGAGGCTGTCGCCATCTTGGCACCTAGAAAAAGTCCCACCATTACTTGTTCACATCTGGATCTTGATGCTAAAATCTCAGCTTCTCTGGACACCAGTGCTGAACTGAATCTCGGAGACAGAGTTTTGAGTGAAGTAGAAAAGGATAGCTTTATTACTTTGCCAGGCAAAGGGGGCACAGCGGGCTCCTGCCTCGAAAAACTGTGTCCCAACTTGGAGAGGATACTGAGCAGTTTTATAGTAATGGTTCAAGGAGGGTGTGATCAGCTTGTGGACATTCTTCTGATGGGTGGTGGTGAGGTAAATAGGAGTCAGTATCATGAACCTTCAGTCTCCAGCTGGTCTGGGGTCTACATGCTTGTGGGCAGCATACCATCGTTAACCTGGAAGGGGTTTCAGTATATGCAAAGCAGCTCAGAGATAGTGTTGTGTGTATCCATTGATGGGGGACTAGGACCTTGCCCCAAGGCTGCACTATTGTTTCTCTTGACTGTTTCTCCCTGGTCTCAATTCCCTTCCCTTCCCTAATTAACAACTGCTTGAATCGGCCCATTGGAACTCAGGGAAGGTCATGGAGGCTGGATAAAGGCTATTTCCTATAATCAAAGAAATGGGGGACACAGAAAGGCTTTGTGCCCAGGAGCCCCACAGGGCCCTGCTTGGTATCAGTCTCTTACTGAGATTGTGCGTTCCTGAAAGGGAGGGATGATAACTTATTTGTCTTTTTATTCCCAGAACCTGAGAAGTTTGGTTCACAGTAAGAATTCAGTATTTGTTGAGTGAATAATCGATATATGTTCCTCCTTTGAGAGATTCCTTTGAGTTAGTAGGCTCTGATTTGAGGATGAAAATTGACTGGTAAACATGTAAATGGGCATTTTCTTAATTACATGATGGTGATGCTACTTGCCCAGCTGACACTGGCTCCTCTGGAGAAATAGCTGTTTTACTTAAGAGCTTGCAGACACAGTAATGTCAGTTTTTTGACAGAAGGCAGGACTGTGTGTGCTACCTTATGGGAGACTTGGGGTACCAGGCCACAGACTTGGTGGAAACCACCAAAACCAACTTTGACTAACTTAAATTAAAAAATGAATGTTTTGGAAATATATTTTTTAGCTTTTGGAATAAAAATAATGTTCTGGAGAACCAATTTTCAAAAATGAACAGTCATCAAGGGGAGCAGTGTGTCTGGGAAGAGAACACAGCCAAGGCTGCATCATGGGCTCCTCACAGGGTACCATCATTGACCACTGGACACTTGTCATTGGTCTTCTGGCTCTCAGTCCCCAAGCTGCCATAGCAAGTGGTCTGGATCTTTCAAAATCCTGGATGGGAGCATTTCATTGTCCCAAATTAGGTAATATGATCATCCCTAGGTGCCACGGAGTGAGAAAAGAGAAAGCTTACCCCCTTTATCTTCCATGGTTGGAATTCAGCTCTGCATTCTACTTATTTTGGGATATTCCCTAAGTGGGAAGGATATTTGCTTGTGTTGGCGTTCAGGGCAAGACAGCTCAAAATATGCCACTTTGGCATATTGACTATTTTGAATTAAAGTTACTTGAGAAACAGCCAGTGCAAGAAGGACACGTTGACCCTCCTTTGTTCCCCTGAAACCAGAAAACCATGTGAAAGGTACTCTGCCTGTACCAGGAGGCAAAGAGACATCCTTATCAGCAGGGATAGGGAATTCAGGGCAGAGAAGGCTTTATCAACAAAACTTGTTGCTTCCTCACTAATTAACCACTTGAAGGTTAAACTCCCTTGTCTTGTCAATTCTTCACACATTTATTGTTTCTTTGTCTAAAAAGCATAAAAGCTATCTGTTTTGGTCTTCTTTGAGTCCTATATCTTTGAGGCCCCCTGGTACGTAAAAAATTAAATTAAAATTGTCTTTCTCTGTTAATCTCTCTTTTATTATAGGGGATGTCTCACCAAGAACTTAGAAGGGTAGAGAAAAAATTTATTTTTTTACCTGCACTTGCTAATAACCACATAAAAATAATAGTTATAATGGTAGATTGATTGCATCAAATGCTTAAGGCCCTCCATTCTGGTGCTGAATTCTAGGGAGACTCTTTCTGTACTGTCTCTTACGCCTTCTTTCTATTCCTACGGTACGATCTGTCCCTTCATTATTTCTGGTCTAGGAAGTGGCAATGACCTATTATTGGTTACTTGCTCCTCCCTCTGCCAAATCATGATCCTACCCTTCTAATTCACCCTCTCATAGCTGCCAGAGTAAACTTGAATATAAGCAATGGACATATAATTTCTTCCACCAAAAAAAAGTCAGTATTATCCTTTGTTATGGAATAAAGTCAAACTTTCTTAGGGTGGAATTGGAATATCTTTGTGACATGTGCCAATTTATCTTACCAATGTTTTCACATCCTCTAGTCCACACAGACACCTTAGATGCCAGTCATAAAGGACACTCAAGATTAGTGGAGCACACTCATAGCTTCAGACATTCCTTCCAAATGTTTATTCTGTGCCTATGTCCTGGTGAGGTAACCATGAATAGGAACTGGTTCTTTGTGCCTCAGATGTGATATTTGAACTATTTAAACCTGGAATGGACATCAAACAAATAGAATAACCAAGCAATTAGTTCTGAATCTGTTGTAAACAAGCTACTGGTTTGCATCAAAATACCTGCCCTGTTCTAATTGTACCCCAGCAATCTCCACCCATTTTTTAAGGCCTAGACCTAACATCATCCAATCTTTAAAAGAATTTATGATCATCTTCCTTTGGAATAAGCTATCTCCTTTCCCTCTTCTTAGAGCTTCTGTCAATACACAGCTCTGACACATAGTACATCCTGTCTATAATTTATCATACAAGCCAAGCCTTTTTCTCTCACTAGATTTGAAGCTCCTTGAGAAGAGGAATCCCATCTTGTCTACCTGTGTTCCTCAACACGTAGCCCAAGACCTTTCACATGTTAAATACCTGTGAAATTGGTTGTAAGTAGAAGACAGAGAATTGAAATATTTCAACACAAACTTGTCACTAGTACATGAGCACGTACCATATTGACAATATGTTATTATTTTGGTCTATGTTCCAGAGTTACTGCAGAATGTAACAAATTGTAGAAAACCACAATTTGCTAACATTTAATTTAGCAATTAATTTAATGTAAGATACTGTTCAAGACCTTTAAAAATTCAATGGAAATGTCAACATACATAGACCAAAACCTATTAATGGTAGAAAGATAATTTTTTTTTTGCTTGGTGAAAAGTGTAATTAAAATATTAAGTTTACTACATGGTAGTTGTAGTATAAGCCCGGATAGTTTTTAAAAAATTTTTTCATAATGCAAGTGCCTGACTTCAGCTTTGATTGCTGAGGCATCCATTTCAGAAAGGCGCTCAGTTCAAAGATGGCAATCTTGAATACACACATTGCTAGCAGCAAGACTAGATGAAGAGCCAGGCCATTTCCCCCCACTGAGTCTCCCTTGTTTCAGAGATCTTGGATGGTTTTGATAACTCACCATTTGGGCCACTGATTTTTTTGTTTGTTTTTGTTTTTCTCTTCTCATGTTTTAAATTCCTCCTTTTATGTTTTAAATTTACCAAAAATTGTGAGCCCACAAAACCCTAGGCCACCACCCTCAATTCCAATAAAAGCAGAACCCCAAGTCGGCTCTCTTTCTCTCTACCTGCAACCTCACTGTGTCACCCCAGGTGTGCTGTGTAATTTCCAGGTCTTGTAAGTAATAAACCTTTATTTTTTCAAAGTTTCCTGATGATTATTACTGAAGGGTGTCTTGTAATCATAACAAGAAACCCAAGGGCTAGTCCAACTACGACACTGGTCATTGATAGGCTGAGAGCAGAGCAAAACAGTAATTATGACCAATAATAGCAATTTATTATGCATATAACCTTTACCAGCTCTCATCTAAGTGTTTACCTATTAATTCTCATTAATGAAACTCATTAATTCTCCTCACACTGCTATGAGATTGAAGATATTGCTATAATCTTTTTATGGATGAGGAAATAAAAACTCAGAGAAGTTAAGTGATTTGCCCAAGGCCAGTTTAGCTAGTAACTGGCTGAGCTAGAATTACATGCTGGATCTGCCCAGTTCTCTCATATAGACACTTCCTCCCAGTGTGTGTATAAGGGAAAAACTCTAATTTGATTGAATTGAAAGGCAACACAGTTAATACTGACTTAGATGGGATTTTTCTTCCTTTTTTCTTCTTTATATTTTCCATTTAGGGCAGGTCATAACAAAACTTCTAATACTTTGAGTGGTGTTTGTAGTTGTCCCAATTTGAACAGGGCAGGATTTGATATTGGTATAAATGAGCAGTAACAAGTTAAAAGGAGAGCAAGTCTTAGGCATCTTTGGGAGAGTAGGGTTAGAGGTGGATTGATGCTCACGCAATTAGCTGCCATCCTGCTATCCTTCAAAACACAATGTGACTTATGGCTGGAAAGTAGCCTTTGGAGTTACAGTCAGAATTTGGGGTCAAAAAAACAGACTCACAGATATAGAAAACAAACTACTGGTTACCAGTGAGGAGAGGGAAAGGAGGAGGGAAGAGGGGAGGGGCAATAAAGGGGTAGGGGATCAAGTGGTACCAACTATTATGTATTTTATATTTTTATATATCTTATATTTTATACATAATAGTTGATACCGCTTGATCCCCTACTCCCATATTGCCCCTCCCCCTTCCCTCTCCCCACTGGTAACCACTAGTTTAAATTTTTACTCTACTACTTACTATTTGAATACCCTTGGACAGTTTACATCTTTTTTAATATGTTTTTACTTTTCTTTCTACAAAGGGAATAATGTTCAGTGTGATTGTGAGGGTTTTAAATGGCAAATGTAAAGTGCTCAGATCATGATTCATAAGATGTACTTTTGGTGGAGACGATATGCAAAGCTAATTGGCTTTTTACCAGGAGCATAATATGTTATCATTTTCCTTGATTATATTGATTTTTTCCTCCTTAACATGAACTCACAAGCAGGCCTCGCTGCTCGATAGTAACAGTGTTGAAGATGAACTTTTTCATGTCCTCCCCCCCCGCCCCCCTCCACCCCCAGGATCCAAACTTTCCTCTTGGAGTGGCATGTGATGCCCACAGAAGAACCTGCGCTTGGCTCAGTGCTCATGCCTCACCCCTTCTACAATGTGTGCTGTCTAAATGGCCGTCACATCACAAACTTTACATTAGGCCTGCTCCTGACTTTTTTGCATAACTTGAAAAAAATCTAAATATTAAAAAGAAACACTCATTTACTGAAATAAAATTTCCTGAATGAAATTTTCTATGGGGACAACTTGGGCAAGAAGCCAATTTAAATGATCAAGTGTGGGATATGAGTAGTTAAAATGTCAGATGTGACAGAGGTGTCAGCTAGAAAGCCATGGAATTCAGTGTTATGTTTTTGAAGAACTGGATGTTAGCTACTTTTTAAAAAAAATATTGAAGTATAGTTGATTTACAGTGTTGTGTTAGTTTCAGGTGTACAGCAAAGTGATTCATATATATATATATATATACACATTGCTTCTCAGATTCTTTTCCATTATAGGTTATTATAAGATTTGAATATAGAGTTGTGTTAGTTTCAGGTGTACAGCAAAGTGATTCATATATATATATATACACATTGCTTCTCAGATTCTTTTCCATTATAGGTTATTATAAGATTTGAATATAGAGTCCCCTGTGCTACATAGTAGGTCCTTGTTGGTTATCTATTTTATATATAGTAGTGTGTATATGTTAATCCAAAACTCTTGATTTATCCCTCCCCCCCTTTCCTCTTTGGTAACCATGTTTGTTTTCTATGTCTCTAAGTCTATTTCTGTTACGTAAATAAGTTCATTTGTATCATTTTTTTAGACTCTACATATAAGTGATAACATTTGATATTTGTCTTTCTCTGTCTGACTTACTTCATTTAGTATGGTAATCTCTAGGCCCATCCATGTTGCTCCAAATGGCACGATTTCATTATTTATGGCTGAGTAATATTCCACCGTATGGACGTTAGCTTTTTGGAGGTCCAGAGACGATTTCAGAGGTTACACCAAGAGGTGATTAGTCTCTGACTCAAAACCAACAATCATTTGAAAGTGGCAGATGATTTAGATTGGCAATACCATAATAATAATGATCTGGAGCTTAGGCTATGTGATTAGAGTCATATTTTCCTTAACATCAAGCTGAATGATTTCTCTACATGTCTCGAGGTTTCTTACATTTTGAGAGCAAATTTCTAACACTCCATGTACTCGATAAATAAATCTTATCTTTGGACCCTTGGAACCACAGTCGATGTTTTCTGCTTGAAAGGTTTAGGAAAGGAACTTAAAGTGTGTCATACTTCACTTCACTGACGGAAGTGAGAAAACTGATAGACCTGGTCAGAGAAGGACTCCAGAGAGGATGGAATGGAGGGAGTATTGAAGGGGGGGTGAAACATCCAAGTCACAGCCCTCGAGTACCCCCACCTCCAATTCCACCAGCACCCATTCTATGGTATTCCAGCCACAGGACCAGTGTTGCTACCAAATGAGTTGGGTCACGCTGCTCACGGTTTCCTGCAAAGAGCTGCTTACAGTTTCTTCTAGCTAATTTCCCCAGACCTCAGCCTAGTTTATTTTTATCCTGCATCCCCCTCCTTCAGTCCCAGCCTGAAGGCCTTGGCAGGGTCCTGGCTCTTTGATTAGCATCTGGCTATGGAAGGCCTGATTCCTAGAACCAAAGGCTATTGCTACTCTGCAGACTATGCACAATGCTCTTTGCCGAATGTCTCACAATGCGATGTCCCACCTGCCTGCTTGAAGTTCTCCAGGTGGAACACACTTGAACTTGATGATGCCTGTAATTCGAATTCCCACTTCTCCTAACACTCTCTTGTCATTGTGCTGCCAAAATGCCAAGGTTCCTCAACATGTGCTACAACTATGACTTTTAATTTCATAATTAAGGTAATGAAAATGGGTGTAAAATATAATATAAATCTAATATTTATATAATTAACAATAATTTATATTAATTAATTAATGATTCATAAATTAATAATAATTTATATATAATATAAATCTGTGATGCACAGACATATACGATTACACCTTACGTGGAATTTTATTAGCCCCAGGGTAAGCGTGATCACACTCTTCTTGTCCCTCCTTGTGGCGATAAGCCTCATTGTCTCAATGTCTCTTCTAACGTTGATTTTTTCAATGTTAAAATCCACCATTTCTGGGCTTCCCTGGTGGCACAGTGGTTGAGAGTCCGCCTGCCGATGCAGGGGACGTGGGTTCGTGCTCCGGTCGAGGAGGATCCCGCGTGCCGCGGAGCAGCTGGGCCCGTGAAACAAGGCCGCTGGGCCTGCGCATCCGGAGCCTGTGCTCCACAACGGGAGAGGCCGCGGTGGTGACAGGCCTGTGTACCACAAAAACAAACAAACAGACAAACAAAATCCACCACTTCTGATTTTAACATGACCACATGCATTTCTCTCCTCTACTTCCTGAAGCTTCACTAAGATAAAGTACAGGTATTTTTCAAAAGCCCTAAACCCACAAGGATGGGGAGACCAAGAGAGGGGACATTCTCAGGTGAGTAATCTCAACTGCTGTTTGGAAGCCAGAGGGTCAGTGGAGGAGTGGCCGCTGACTCAGCTCTGCAGGAGAACAGAGCAAAAGAAGAAAGCTGATTCACTCTGGAACCCTGGAAGCTTTAGGATTTGGAGGCAGCAGTTATGTCAGAAGGAGAGGTGAAAAAGCTGGGCTTGAAAAACAGAGCAACTTATTTAGACTTGCATATGGGGCATTTCATAAGCCCCACTTACACCCTACTTCTTTTTTTTTTCATTTTTTAAAAACATCTTTATGGAGTATAATTGCTTTACAATGGTGTGTTAGTTTCTGCTTTACAACAAAGTGAATCAGTTATACATATACATATGTTCCCATATCTCTTCCCTCTTGCATCTCCCTCCCTCCCACTCTCCCTATCCCACCCCTCTAGCTGGTCACAAACCACCTAGATGATCTCCCTGTGCCATGCGGCTGCTTCCCACTAGCTATCCACCCTACGTTTGGTAGAGTATATATGTCCATGCCACTCTCTCACTTCGTCACAGCTTACACTTCGCCCTCCCAATATTCTCAAGTCCATGCTCTAGTAGGTCTGTGTTTTATTCCTGTCCTACCCCTAGTCTCTTCATGACATTTTTTTTCTTAGATTCCATATATATATGTGTTAGCTTATGGTATTTGTTTTTCTCCTTCTGACTTACTTCACTCTGTATGA
>NC_041227.1:34602829-34605368 GCF_002837175.3 Physeter macrocephalus
AGTGTACAAGAATGTCAGAGATTTCTGTGCATTAATTTTGTATCCTGCTACTTTACCAAATTCATTGATTAGCTCTAGTAGTTTTCTGGGAGCATCCTTAGGATTCTCTATGTACAGTATCATGTCATCTGCAAACATGGACAGCTTTACTTCTTCTTTTCCGATTTGGATTCCTTTTATTTTTCTTCTCTCATTGTTGTGGCTAGAACTTCCAAAACTATGTTGAAATAGAGTTGTGAGAGTGGACAACCTTGTCTTGTTCCTGATCTTAGTGGAAATGGTTTCAGTTTTTCACCATTGAGGATGATGTTGGCTGTGGGTTTGTCATATATGGCCTTTATTATGTTGAGGAAAGTTACCTCTATTCCAACTTTCTGGAGGGTTTTTATCATAAATGGGTGTTGAATTTTGTCAAAAGCTTTCTCTGCATCTATTGAGATGATCATATGGTTTTTCTCTTTCAGTTTGTTGATATGGTATATCACGTTGATTGATTTGTGTATATTGAAGAATCCTTGCATTCCTGGAATAAACCCCACTTGATCATGGTGTATGATCCTTTTAATGTGCTGTTGGATTCTGTTTGCTAGTATTTTGTTGAGGATTTTTGCATCTATGGTCATCACTGATATTGGCCTGTAGTTTTCTTTTTTTGTGATATCTTTTTCTGCTTTTGGTATCAGGGTGATGGTGGCCTCATAGAATGAGTTTGGGAGTGTTCCTCCCTCTGCTATCTTTTGGAAGAGTTTGAGAAGGATAGGTGTTAGCTCTTCTCTAAATGTTTGATAGAATTCGCCTGTGAAGCCATCTGGTCCTGGGCTTTTGTTTGTTGGAAGATTTTTAATCACAGTTTCAATTTCAGTGCTTGTGATTGGTCTGTTCATATTTTCTATTTCTTCCTGGTTCAGTCTCGGCAGCTTGTGCATTTCTAAGAATTTGTCCATTTCTGCCAGGATGTCCATTTTATTGGCATACAGCTGCTTGTAGTAATCTCTAATAATCTTTTGTATTTCTGCAGTGTCAGTTGTTACATCTCCTTTTTCATTTCTAATTCTATTGATTTGAGTCTTCTCCCTTTTATTCTTGATGAGTCTGGCTAATGGTTTATCAATTTTATTTATCTTCTCAAAGAACCAGCTTTTAGTTTTATTGATCTTTGCTACTGTTTTCTTCATTTCTTTTTCATTTATTTCTGATCTGATCTTTATGATTTCTTTCCTTCTGCTAAATTTGGGGTTCTTTTGTTCTTCTTTCTCTAATTGCTTTAGGTGCAAAGGTAGGTTGTTTATTCGAGATGTTTCCTGTTTCTTAAGGTAGGATTGTATTGCTATAAACTTCCCTCTTAGAACTGCTTTTGCTGCATCCCATAGGTTTTGGGTCGTCGTGTCTCCATTGTCATTTGTTTCTAAGTATTTTTTGATTTCCTCTTTGATTTCTTCAGTGATCACTTCGTTATTAAGTAGTGTATTGTTTAGCCTCCATGTGTTTGTATTTTTTACAGATCTTTTCCTGTAATTGATATCTAGTCTCATAGCGTTGTGGTCAGAAAAGATACTTGATATGATTTCAATTTTCTTAAATTTGCCAAGGCTAGATTTGTGACCCAATATATGATCTATCCTGGAGAATGTTCCATGAGCACTTGAGAAAAATGTGTATTCTGTTGTTTTTGGATGGAATGTCCTATAAATATCAATTAAGTCCATCTTGTGTAATGTATCATTTAAAGCTTGTGTTTCCTTATTTATTTTCATTTTGGATGATCTGTCCATTGGTGAAAGTGGGGTGTTAAAGTCCCCTACTATGATTGTGTTACTGTCGATTTCCCCTTTTATGGCTGTTAGTATTTGCCTTATGTATTGAGGTGCTCCTATGTTGGGTGCATAAATATTTACAATTGTTATATCTTCTTCATGGATCGAACCCTTGATCATTATATAGTGTCCTTCTTTGTCTCTTGTAATAGTTTTTACTTTAAAGTCTATTTTGTCTGATATGAGAATTGCTACTCCAGCTTTCTTCTGATTTCCATTTGCATGGAATATCTTTTTCCATCCCCTCACTTTCAGTCTGTATGTGTCCCTAGGTCTGAAGTGGGTCTCTTGTAGACAGCATATATATGGGTCTCGTTTTTGTATCCATTCAGCCAGTCTGTGTCTTTTGGTGGGAGCATTTAATCCATTTACATTTAAGGTAATTAACCTTATGGGGATTCCCTTGTGTGTTATTTGTTGTTTTTCCCTTGCTGCTTTTAATATGTTTTCTTTGTATTTAATTTTTGATAGTTTGATTAATATGTGTCTTGGCGTGTTTCTCCTTAGATTTATCCTATATGGGACTCTCTGTGCTTCCTGGACTTAATTAACTATTTCCTTTCCCATATTAGGGAAGTTTTCAACTATAATCTCTTTAAATATTTTCTCAGTCCCTTTCTTTTTCTCTTGTTCTTCTGAGATCCCTATAATGCTAATGTTGCTGCGTTTAATGTTGTCCCAGAGGTCTCTGAGACTGTCCTCAGTTCTTTTCATTCTTTTTTTTA
>NC_041227.1:34606137-34630189 GCF_002837175.3 Physeter macrocephalus
GGGATGTTGGTAGCCTTATTATGATTTTAGGCAGCCTCTCTTCTACTGGATGGGGCTGTAGTCCTGTCTTGCTAGTTGTTGGGCATAGGGTGTCCAGCACTGTAGCTTGCTGGTCATTGAGTGAAGCTCGGTCTTGGTGTTGAGATGGAGATCTCTGGGAGATTTTCGCTGTTTGATATTACATGGGGCTGGGAGGTCTCTTGTGGACCAGTGTCCCGAAGTTGGTTCTCCCACCTTAGAGACACAGCCCTGACGCCTGGCTGGAGCACCAAGAGCCTTTAATCCGCATGGCTCAGAATAAAAGGGAGAAAAAATAGAAAGGAAAGAAAGAAAGAAAGGAAGGAAGGAAGGAAGGAAGAAAGGAACAAGGAAGAAAGGAAGGAAGGAGGAAAGGAAGGAAGGCAGAAAGAAAGAAAGGAAGGAAGAAAGAAAGGGAGCAAGGAATGGAGGAAGGAAGGGAGGAAGAAAGGAAGGAAGAAAGGAAGGAAGAAAGAAGAAAGAAAGAAAGAAGATAAAATAAAGTAGGATAAATAAAGTTATTAAAATAAAAAATAATTATTAAGAACAACAATTTTAAAAAGTAAAAAAAAAAAAAAAACAAAAAAACAAACCAGGTCGGTCAGAACCCTAGGACAAATGGTGAAAGCAAAGCTATACAGACAAAATCTCACACAGCAGCATACACATACAACACTCACAAAAAGAGGAAAAGGGAAAAAAAATAATATATCTTGCTCTCAAAGTCCACCTCCTCAATTTGGGATAATTCGTTGTCTCTCCAGGTATTCCACAGATGCAGGGTACATCAAGTTGATGGTGGAGATTTAATCCGCTGCTTCTGAGGCTGCTGGGAGAGACCTCCCCCTCTCCTCTTTGTTTGCACAGCTCCTGGGGTTCAGCTTTGGACTTGGCCCCGCCTTTGTGCGTAGGTCTCCCGAGGGCATCTGCTCTTCGCTCAGACAGGACGAGGTTAAAGGAGCAGCTGATTCGGGGGCTCTGGCTCAGGCCGGGTGGAGGGAGGGGTATGGATGAGGGGCGAGCCTGCGGCAGCAGAGGCCGGCATGACGTTGCACCAGCCTGAGGCACGCCGCGCGTTCTCCCAGAAAAGCTGTCCCTGGATCCCGGGACCCCGGCAGTGGCGGGCTGCACAGGCTCCCGGGAGGGGAGGTGTGGAGAGTGACCTATGCTCGCACACAGGCCTCTTGGTGGCGGCAACAGCAGCCTTAGCGTCTCATGCCCGTCTCTGATGTCCGCGCTGATAGCCGCAGCTCGCGCCCGTCTCTGGAACTCCTTTAAGCAGTGCTCTTAATCCCCTCTCCTCGCGCACCAGGAAACAAAGAGGCAAGAAAAAGTCTCTTGTCTCTTCGGCAGCTCCGCGTCTGTCTCTGGGGCTCCTTTAAGCGGCGTGCTTAATCCCCCCTCCACGCGCCCCAGGAAGCAAAGAGGGAAGAAAAGGTCTCTTGCCTCTTCGGCAGCTCCAGACTTCTCCCAGACTCCCTCCCGGCTAGCCGCCTAGCCGTGGTGCACTAACCCCTTCAGGGCGTGTTCACGCTGCCAACCCCAGTCCTCTCCTGGCCTCCAACCGAAGCCCGAGCCTCAGCTCCCAGCCCCTGCCCGTCCCGGCGGCTGAGCAGACAAGCCTCTCGGGCTGGTGAGTGCTGGTCGGCACCAATCCTCTGTGCTGGAATCTCTCTGCTTTGCCCTCCGCACCCTGTTACTGCGCTCTCCTCCGTGGCTCTGAAGCTTCCCCCCTCCGCCACCCACAGTCTCCCCCCGTGAAGGGGCTTCTAGTGTGTGGAAACCTTTCTTCCTCACAGCTCCCTCCCACTGGTGCAGGTCCCGTCCCTATTTTTTTGTCTCTGTTTATTCTTTTTTCTTTTGCCCTACCCAGGTACGTGGGGAGTTCCCTGCCTTTTGGGAGGTCTGAGGTCTTCTGCCAGCGTTCAGTGGCTGTTCTGCAGGAGTTGTTCCACGTGTAGATGTATTTCTGATGTATCTGTGGGGAGGAAGTTGATCTCTGCGTCTTACTCTTCCGCTGTCTTCTCTCTCCTCCCTACTTCTTTAATAAGAAGAATAAAAATAAAATAAAAATAAAAGACAATAAAAATAAAAGACATTCGAAGAAACACTCTAATATGAATGAAAGAGAAGAAAAAAACAGTTGGACAGATGGAAAAAGGAAACTGGAGGAGGGAGAGAGAGAAACAGTGAGGGAATAGAAAAAAAAAAACTTTATAAAATGATAATATCCTCAGACAAAGAAGGAAATGTGCAGGTGTGAAGAGAAAAAGCCGGCAGAAGAGGGAGAACCTTGTTCTGCATACTCACCTGTACATTTTAGCGGGAGGAGAATCCACAGAACTTTCTTATTGCTTCATTTAAGAGTGATATTTAAATATAATCAACTCTTTATGAACTAAGAATGCAGAAACCATTCTACAAATTCAGTGGTCATGCATTGTGTCTAAATAAACTGTTCTGCTTCCTTTGAGCACATATCCTTCATCACGTGGAAAACCAGACTTGGTCAATGATAGCACATGGTTGTTTTGTTAACTGATTAAATAGTTATGCTTTCTTTAATAAATTGGAAATCTAACTCAGCTTTTAATTAATTAACTTGCTACTTGTTCTTGGCGATTGCTAACAAATGGCCTACCTCCACAATAGTATAGATTGTGTGAGCCAGCTTTGCTTCACCGCCAAGCCACACACCCACCTCCTTGACTACCTCTAGAATTAGCCCCAAGGCTAGGACCAGTCAGTTAAGTGAGGCCCCAAAGGTGTACATTTTAAGGAGATGTTCACTGTTAGGGTCTTAGACTTTTATCTTTATGACTGAAATTCCTGAACCACTATATCTTTGTAAGTTTTCAAAGAAAAAAGATCTAAAAATGCCTGTGGTTTCTGAGAGCTCTCTGTTTCTCTAACAATGTGCAAACCTCCAAAGAGTTCTCAAGCAAGTAGCTTACCTGACAGACCCTACTTTTCAACCCATAGTACATACTGTTTCCTGTGTCTGAGGTTTGCTGGTGGCTTAACTTACTCAAAATGCTTACAACCTTGTACACATGAAATGGATGAAAAAGTTGAAGGCCACACATTGGTTTTCCCATTTGTTTTCAGAAAACTGTGACCGTTCTAGAGCCCTTCTTTTACTTAACTCAATGCTTATGGTTAGTCTATCAGGAATGATTAATAAATGCTGAGGAGAGACACATGTGCTGATAAATTTCAGTAAATATGTGCAGTGAGTGTTATTAAAGATAATCTTAGGGATATTTCCCCTCTCTGTGTACTCTGGCTTTTTATTTTAGTTTGACCTCAATTGCTCAGGATGGGATTTAGCATAACCCCTGGTTCGTGATGTACTATCACCCATCCATGCACAGCCGTCTTTCATTCATTCATCTATTCATTATTCACTTACTTTCAGATGATGTGATGAACAGTCTTGGATCCTTCACTAAACTCAACAACTAGAAATTAACAAACACTTGCATCTACAGATGTGTTTCTTCCTTCTCTCATCTTCCCTCCTCCCTTAAAGGGACCCCTGTCCTCAACTCTATGTTGATAATTTATATAAATTTTAAATGTTTATATAGAGTTCTAAAAAATGGATATATGTTTAAACAACATATTGGGGTTTTGGGGTTTTTTTTTTGCTTTTGCTGTATGCGGGCCTCTCACTGTTGTGGCCTCTCCTGTTGCGGAGCACAGGCTCTGGACGTGCAGGCTCAGCGGCCATGGCTCACGGGCCCAGCTGCTCCGCGGCATGTGGGATCCTCCCGGACCGGGGCACAAACCCGTGTTCCCTGCATCGGCAGGCGGACTCCCAACCACTGCACCACCAGGGAAGCCCTAAACAACATATTGTTTAGTTTATTTGTTCTTAGACTTTTTTCAGAAGGCTCCCATGTTCTATGTGGTCTTCTGAGACTTTTTCACTCAATATTGGGTCCCTAAGATTCATCCATGGGATTGCTGTATGATATTCTTTTGGATAAATTTCTCTATTGATGCCTTCTTTGTCTTTGGGCATTGGAAGTCCCCCCCATACTTTTGTATTACCAACAATGTTGCTGTGAGCCTTTGGATACAAGATGTGTCAGTTCAAACTGTTCTCTAGTATAAAGTTACTGTTTTCCCCTCTTTAATTAATAACCATCTTGGAGGAGATTCTTTGAGACCATGCAAAAGTCCTGTTTCTCCTCAAACGTTTACCCATTAATTTTAGCATCCTCCTGTAGATGGTGCCTGTAACAATTATTACTGTGTTTTTTGCCTAATGGTGAGTTTGCATTTCCTTCATTTCTTCTACATTTATTAATTATATGTTAAATATATTTAATAACATATAGTGTTGTGTATTAATATTATATTAATAACATATTAATAGCATTAATAATAGCACATTTTAATCATGATTATATTATAAGGAAGAGCTATTTCTGCTCCTCCATTATAGTATATTTAATTATTTATTTATGTTACCATGGGTTCATGGATATTTATTTTATTTTTTGAGTTATCATGTAATGTTATCGTATCAGCTAATTCTGGCTTTGGCCATTGGTTGCTCATTCAGGTGGCTACTGTGCCCTTTTAACATGACCCATCCATTTTCAAGCACTTCTTTATTTTATTGCATTATAAGATATTCCAAGGACTGGGACTTGCTCCTTAGGAATCTTGTATTTTTCCTGACTTGGCCCTGGAATGAACCACTTTTATAAGGAAATTGATTGCTTTTGTTGGAAAATGGTGTTTAGAAACCAAGATCTGGGCACTATGTGTGCTCATTGCTACTATCTTTTCCCTGCTTCTAGGTCTTTTCTGTGGACAGAATTATGAGATGTATATACGCATGGATTCATACACGTACATATGTTCCCTTAGCTTTGAATGTATGAAGTGTTTGCTTCATGTCCAAATCTAACCCGTTAAGTCTCAATTTAATTTTCCTTTGTCCCATAGAATCAACCTTGACATCCCAAGCGAGAAGGAATATTTCACTTTTCTGAAATTGCATAGACATTCATCTGTATCATATATTCTTTTTTCCCATAGATTATGTTAACTTCTATCTCTTCATTATAGTTGATGCTAGACTGTAAGTGCTCTAAAAGAAGGATCCTATTTTAATTCTTTTTACATAGGACTTTTTATAGTTCTTTACATAGAGAACCAACAGTAGAGCCACCTCTTATGGGAAGTTACACATTTTAAAACAGGCAATTATTTTCTTTGTGAAAATGAATTAATTTCAAAAATAATTTTAGATCTTCTCATTAAAAAAAGCAGTTTAAGAGGAAACAAAATTAATAAAGCATGCAGAAGAGTGTTTACAACATTGCAGGTGTAAAATATGTGTGAATTCCTTCCCTGTCCCTTACAAAACTGCTTTCTCACAGGAAGGATTGAATGGTCTTATAATCTAAGTTAATTAATCCATTCTAAAGAAGCAGCCAGCTTCTTATTCCCTTATTATGTCCTAGGAAGTAAAAAGGCTATTAGAAATGTATTAACAAATGAACTCAGGACAGAACAGGTTAAATATTATAACCTATTCATTTTATAAATAAGGCTGTAATATTTGTTTTGTTCTTTTAATTATGAGAAATGATCAGCCCTGGCATTTTCTTCTCTCCTATTGAGACTCCATTTTTATATTTTTAGAATAATGATTAAGTTGGACTCTTTAAAGCATGTCTAATAAGGTCTTTGATTTCTTTTTTCTTTTTGTACGTGCTAGCCAGGAAGCCCAGCTGGCCATATTAACTTATGTCATCTCATCAAAATACTTTTTTTTTTAATTAGGCATGCTTTATTTTTTTTTCAGCAGTTCTAAGTTGTTGTGTTTTGTTTAACATATTTATTGGAGTATAATTGCTTTACAATTGTGTGTTAGTTTCTGCTTTATAACAAAGTGAATCAGCTATACATATACATATATCCCCATATCTCTTCCTTCTTGCTTCTCCCACCCTCCCACCTGTGACGTAGTGAGAGAGTGGCATGGACAAGGAAGAGATATGGGGATATATGTATATGTATAGCTGATTCACTTTGTTATAAAGCAGCAACTAACACACCATTGTAAAGCAATTATACTCCAATAAAGATGTTAAAAAAAAAAGAAGCTTATGGAGACTGCTATTATTTATCATTGGAATTAAAGCTAATAATGTCTCATCTCTAATTTGGAAACATATGAACTTCTAGAACGGTTTACTGTCTTCCCTAAAGAGAAATACAAATTGAAGTTTGTGTCACATAAATCATGAAGTACCATTACTATATCGTTATACCCTGATCTAGTTTCTCAAAATCTGATTGCACCCTAAGAAGCTGATATTTTGCTCTTCTCTGTTAATGAGACAGTTATTAATAAAAGTTTTTATTGGTCTTTGTGTTTTATGTTGTGCAGAAATCCCTAGACGCAGAGCATGAGCCAGGGATTCAGGAGTAGGTGATTAATTTAGGAAGAGTTCTCAGAAGAGGAATGGGGAAACCAGGTTAGAACAGGGGAAATAAAGTAAGCAAGAACATGGTCTCAGCTGAAATCTGACCTCGTCTGATCCCACAGGGAGTTCTGGAGTGTGGGTTGTAACTTCTCACCTGGGCTTTTGTACCCCTGTGTCCATCAGTTGCTGACTGTGCGATATCTTTCTTCTCTTGGTTTATAACCTCCCACAGAAGGTGGCTCCCATTGACCGAAGGTTGTTCTAAGCTGCTGTGAGCCATTAGCAACCAATATTTAGAGAAGCTGGGATATGGGAACACCGGCCCATGGGTGCACCAGGCTGGTAGTGGTGATCAAAAAGCATCCACCGCATTTTCCTTTCTCTTTTTCATTTGGGAAAACTTCCTGCTTGCCTTCCTTTGTCGTATTCTTTCATATTCCCTTCTCATTTTTCTTTAGTACTCATGCTCTTCTTTGTTCCACTCCTAAAAGTTATGAATGGTTGTATTATTCCTTGAATAATTAACCCAACCTGTGAATGTAACGACTTATCAGGAGAGAGTAGACCTCTGAATTTTGTGATCAAAGCACACAAATTCACAGTGCCTTGGGACCCTTTTGGTGTTGTACAACTGACAACAAGATTTTTCTAAGTCTACCATTTTTGTGGGGCTTCTATTGGCTATGCTATAAATAGCTTGGAGTAAGAACTGGCAGGTTTGTCTTTCTTATTCCTAGCTTCTAGCATGGTTCCTAGCATAGAGCAGACATTCAATGAATGCTAATGAGTAACTGAATGAATGAATAATGGAGGTGAGTTTTGAGATATGAGACTTCGCTGTAAGAATCCTAAGATTCAAAAAGATTGAAAAGTGTTTTTTTTTTTTTTTTTTTTTTTGCGGTATACGGGCCTCTCACTGTTGTCGCCTCTCCCGTTGCGGAGCACAGGCTCCGGATGCGCAGGCTCAGTGGCCATGGCTCACAGGTCCAGCCGCTCCACGGCATGTGGGATCTTCCTGGACAGGGGCACGAACCCGTGTCGCCTGCATCGGCAGGCGGACTCTCAACCACTGCGCCACCAGGGAAGCCCAGACTGGAAAGTTTTTGAGGGTCAGTAAATGAGTACAGGTAAAAGAGTTGTGCTCAGTTGGAGATCCCATACAACATCCTATGGGGGCAACAGCTAGTCAGATAGTGTGAACTGGATGGGAATGCTGGCCTAGATGGTTTTTTTTTCCTTTTTTTTTTTTCGAGAAAATCTAAAAATGTCTTTACTTTCATTTTTTAATTTTAAAAAATATTTATTTATTTATATGGCTACACTGGGTCTTAGTTGCGGCACATGTGCTCTTTTAGTTGTGGTATGTGGGATCTAGTTCCCCCACAAGGGATAAAACCCAGGTGCCCTGTATTGGGAGCATGGTATCCTAGCCACCGGACCACCAGGGAAGTCACTTTACTTTTAAATATTAACAACTAACTTAGGGAAAACCAAAAAAATTCACACTGGTCAGGGTGGCCATCATCAAAAAGTCTAAAAATGAAAAACGCTGGAGACGGTGTAGAGAAAAGGGAACCCTCCTACACTGTTAGTGGGAATGTAAATTGGTGCAGCCACTAATGGAAAACAGTATGGAGGTTCCTTAAAAACCTAAAAATAGAATTAACATATGATCCAACAATCCTGCTCCTGGGCATATTTCAGGAAAAGATGAAAATTCTAATTAAAAAAGATACATGCACCCCAATATTCATGGCAGCATTATTTACAATAGCCAAGACATGGAAGCAACATAAATGTCAATCAATGGATGAATGGATAAAGAAGATGTCATACATATGCCATGGAATGTTACTCAGCCCTAAAAGAGAATGAAATAATGCCATTTGCAACAACATGGATGGACCTAGAGATTATCATACTAAGTGAAGTAAATCAGACAGAGAAAGATAAGTACCATATGATATCACATATGTGGAATCTAAAAAAAATGATACAAAATAACTTATTTACAAAAGAAAAGCAGACTCAAACCTAGAAAACAAACTTATGGCTACCAAAGGGGAAAGGTTGGGGGAGGGATAAATTAGGAGTTTGAGATTAACATATATACCCTACTCTATATAAAATAGAGAAACAACAAGGATCTAGTGTATAGCACAGGGGACCATATTCAATATGTTATAATAACCTATAATGAAAATAATCAGTAAAAGGATATCTATATATATCTAAGTCACTTGGCTGTACACCTGAAACTAACAACATTGTAAATCAACTATACTTCAATAAAAAAAAAAAAAGAAAACCAAACAACTAACATTGTTAGAACCAAACAATAATTTATTAACTGAACTTCACTTGAAAGCTTTCATTTTTGTCCTCTGCCATGGAATATTTCCTGATTCATGGTTACCATTTTTTTTCCTGTTTGAGTGATTAATAAAAAAAAATGGAGAACTAGACAGCAGTATTCTCTGTCATTGCCTACTAATCAAAAGTGGCTCAACCAAGAGCATCTTTTTGTTTTTCTCCCAGTAAAACTCTGCCTTGAGTCTTTTCCTGTCCCAGTGACATCTTATTCTACTTTTTTTATTCCTGTGTGTACTCAAACTCCCCAGCTCTCTTCTCACTCAATACTTGGAGCTCCTGACCACTCTTCTGGAAACCTTGAGGTCATTTATGGTTATAATTCAAAGGCAGTCAGTGAACACCTGGAAATTCCTGTGCCAAATTATGCATATGTGTTTATGTACATTTTTATGTGGAGGAATTTGTCAGACTCTAAAAGTAGTACCCCTTGTCCTGGGTTATTCCATTCATTATTGAAGGCTCATCTACACTTCTCTGTGTATTACAGCTACGTCCCTTCCCTCCTTTTAAAAATATTTTAGTGGATCCTCACTGCCTTCAAAATAAAATGCAGATTTTTTGGGTTAGCATTCAAGATCCCTTATCATCATTTCCAGACCTTGCATCCTCTGTTCCACCAATTGTAACTATTCACAGTCTCAAGTTCCCTCCTGCTTCCATGTATGTGCACATGTCACTCATCTTCTCCCCATCTCTCATGCATCTGTACATGGACAGCTCATATTTATCCTTGGGTTGAGTTTGCCCCAGAAGCAGACCCTAAGACAAGAACTTGAATGTGATAGTTTTATTTGGGAATTGATGCCAGGAAGCACAGGCAAGGGAAAGGAAAATGAACCAGAATGGAAGCAATCTAGTAAAAGGTGTGTTATCAAGCCCCTTACCACTGTGGGCAATTAGAGAAATTCTATCCCACCGAGGAACTCTAAGAGACAGTGTAGAACAACTTCAGAGTTATCTCAACTGTGAAATAAAAAAGGTGAGGTATTTATCCACCAACTCCTGGAAGTCACTGCTCTTGGGGGGACTTCCAGCAGCAACTGGGTGTGTTCTAAGGTCAGGAAAAAAGCCCTCAAGTGTTGAGTCTTAGGTGTTCCCAGTAAGTAAGCATAGAAACGAGTGCTGAGGGCATATGGGCAGGATAATGTCAGTATCACTATAAAATTGGAAATGTTTACAGAGTATTCCTCTGTAAACATATCCTGTCAAAGGAAACTAACCCAAGAGAAGTTCTCCAAAGACCTTTCTCCCTCATTTGAGTTATGTAACTGTTCATTGTGTTCTCTTGATGACCTCTGATAACTTCTATAAGCATACTAGCTACATAACTGAGAAAATATTGATTAAGTTGATGCCCTGGGTTGGGCATTGTGCTAGGCAATGAGGATAAACAGTGAAAATGGCAGGCGTCCACCCATCAATTACAGAAGTGATGAGTATCACACAACTATAACAAGTTGACCACTTGTCTGCCTCCAAGACTAAAATATATCTTTTATGTCTTAATTCTCAGGCCTTACTCATTATCTGGCACAGAGTGGGCAGTCAATAAATGCTTACCAGTGATCAGCGAATAAATGAAGTACATTCTTCAGGCTTATCTGGAGCCCTTTATTTGGAAATTGTGAGCACGTGGGAAAATTCCAAGTGAATTGAGCATTGAAATTCTACCTATAAGCAGAGATCTGGGAAATCACTGCCTGATTTGGAACATGCCACCTTGACTGGGGGCTTAATGTGAAGCAGTAATCCCTACCTAGCTGTCACCCAGGAAGAACATGCTGTACAATTCCAAACAGCATGTTATTTTTCCGTAAACTCAAAGCAAGCCAATTTTGCAGCCAGAATCACTGCAATTGATCATCTGTAATTAAATCCAGGCCTAAGAGGCAGCCTTTTAATCTTTAAAGTAATTCCCAATGTGAACCTATAAGGTTATCTACCCAGTGAACCCAAACCAGAGTGGAATGAATCACTTCCTGACCTTTTAGTGAAGTGAAGTGCAGGATAATGTATGGAGTATTTTCTTGATTATTTTATCTTGACATAACTGAATTTTTCTTAAGAAGGAATGCAGTCTAACATAAAAAGTCTAAAGAAATATTTTCAGATTCAAGAATGGAAGTTCCTACATGTTTGTCTAGAAGACTTGTGAGGAGTCACACATTCAAAGAAAGTGAAGAAAGGGCATTTTGTGTAGTCTTTATGTTTACTTACTACTTATTTTTCTGGAGATGCCTTGATAAGCAAATGAACTCGTTTTGCTAAACAGTGTCGTGATCGAGTGAGCCACCTGTTGGTCATAGCTGACAACTGCACCGTAATTAAGTTGCATTTTGTTTTCTTTCCATGTGGCTTCATGCTGGAATATGCTACAGAGCAGTGGTTGTTGAACTTTGGTGTGTCTCAGCATCACCTGAAGAACTAATAAAGAACACACATGATCAAGTTTCTTGAAGCAGGGCAGGGCCTAGGTCTTTGTATTTTTACCAAGTTCTCACACCCACTGAAGTTTGAGAATCACTGCTATATATTATGAGCACTAGTTTTTCTCAAATATTTTGAGCAATTGTTTTATGCAGAACACCCATGAAAAAAGTTTTTAAATTTATATTACTCCAAAAAATTAATAAACAACATAATAATAAATACAATTAAAAGTGTATTTTGCAGAAACAAATGGAAACAATTTAAGTATTAGTCTAATGAAGGAGTAACATTTCTTTTTTTTTGTTTTGTTTGCGGTACTCGGGCCTCTCACTGTTGTGGCCTCTCCCGTTGCGGAGCACAGGCTCCGGACGCGCAGGCTCAGTGGCCATGGCTCACAGGCCCAGCCGCTCCTCGGCATGTGGGATCTTCCTGGACCGGGGCACGAACCCGTGAGCCCTGCATTGGCAGGCGGACTCTCAACCACTGCGCCACCAGGGAAGCCCTCGTTTTGTTTCAATGCGGAAGAAGCTATAGTTGAATTGTGTACTAAATGCTCATGGAAAACCTGCACGTTATTCTCAGAATAGTGGTTTTATTAAATACTGATCTACTATATCATAACCTTCCTTTTTTTAGCCTTCCTTTGGTTTCCTACTTAAATTCTAACCTTAAATCAGTGCTATTTACACTCTGTATTCCAAATTTCTCTTCTAGCCCACGTTTCTTTTTCTGGTGATTTAAATTATTTTTATTTGAAAGGAATTTATTTATTTTCATTAATTTTATTTCATTAAAAATGAAATAGGTCATATAATAGAAGGAGACTGGAAGCTCAAAGATTAATTTCCATCTGTAGAAAACTTAAAAAAATATACAAACCTTAGCATTAAATAATTTGGCTCAAATATGGACAATTTCAGGTCAGCATATATTGAAAAAAATTCTTCAAAAATAGTAAATGTTACCACTTCAAACCCACCAGAATGGTTAAAACTAAAAAAGACTGGCCACACCAAATACCGGTGAGAATGTAGAGCTACTGGAACTGTTTGGAGTGTAAAGTGGTATAATCAACTTTGGAAAAAAGTCTTTATAAAGGTAAACATTTATGGTTATGATACAGCAAGTGCCTCCTGGGAGAAAGTGCATGCAAGAGAAATGAAAATGTATGTCCACAAAAAGACTTAAACCCATGACCTATGATCAGAGTGGCTCTTTTTTTCAATGAAACTTCAACAAGCCCAAACAGAGGCAGGACTCCCTAAGACTCAGTGGAGGCCCATGCATTGGACTTGTTTAGTTCTGGGCAAATCTCTTCTGTTAAGAGAAAAGAAAGACATAAAAATGAATATGTCATAGGTAGCGATGAGAGGCAATATGTTGCCAATTTCAGTGAACTGGTCAGAAGAACCAGTGTGGCTAAGTGCAGTGGTTCTCAGCCCTGGTTGTGTTGTAATCATCTGAGATGCTTCAAAAAAATACCAATACCTGAGCCACACACACAAAGATGCCGATTGAATAGGTCTACAAGGGGCCCAGGCAATTCTGAAAAGCAACTGGGATTGGTTTAGAGCAGTGGTTCTCACAGTGTGGTCCTCAGACCAGCAGTATCATCATAACCAGAGAACTTGTTAAAATACAGATTTTCAGGCCTTACCCTAGATCTACTGAATCAGAAATTCAGGGATGGGGCCCAGCCATCTTTATTTCAACAAGCCCTCTAGATGATTATTATGCACCATGTAGTTTGCCCACTGATCAGAAAATTTCTTTTGGGCTGTTTCAGAATCAAGTCTTCCTGGTTTTGGTTTTAGAGTCTCTGGTTTTTGAAGCATTCCTCTTTTTACATCATGGTATTAATTTCGATCTTAAGCAACTTTCTTATGAATTGTGTATGGATTTTTGTATAATTCCACCCCCTCCATTTCTTCAATTCTTCACCGGTTAAGTTTTCATCTCCTCTGCAGCCAATTATTTTTGCTCTTTCTTTTCCTATTTCTTCTCTTCTTGAATCAGCTTCTTTCACAAAGCCACATCTTTATCTGCTTTCAAGATCCCTACATTGTGCTGCAAGGTTTTGCATACATTTTCCAGTAGAGCTTTGTTGAATGCAGAGAACAAATCTCATGTTCTTTGTTTGTTCTTCCAGCTCATGCCTGGTTGACACCTCATCACTCAGCTTGGATAGGAAATGGCCTCAATCTTTTCCAGCTATTGTTAGCAAAGATTATATCCAGGAGATATATATCATCTGTCATCTCTGATTTATTTTATCTCCTCACTCTGGTGATTTACCAGTTTTTTCAGCTGCCCAATGCAATTATTCAAAACTTCAAATTCGTTTTCTTTGTAAACAAGAGTTTCCTCGAGGTCTTTCTGAATTTTATAATAAACTGTAATTTTACTGGTTTTCTCATCTCAGTGTTCCCTTCATTCTCGTTGGCCGTTTCCTATAGGAACTGCTCCATGCTCTCCTTAGGTCTTGATTTTTTTCTCTTGAACCTGCCAGAAGTTAAACTTCATCTTCTCTTTGCCGAGTTTAGCTGCATTAGAACTTTTTTTCGCTTTCAGAGTTTTATAGAATTCCTTGTATCTGTGATATTTCCATAGACTTGTCACCTTCCAATACCTTGTTCTATTTGTTTAATTTTGTTTCCTTTATTTGTTTTCTTTTGTGTTTTATACTTCCTGTTCCCCCAAACAAGTATGCTTTCTACCAGCATTTCATTTATTATTTGATTCATTTTTAAAGATGCTGATTGGAATCTTTATGGAGTCTCTTCCTCAGAGAGATGTTTATATTGTATCCTGATTTACACCCCACCACACACACACAGTCTTTGCTGCTTTAATTTTCTGTTCTTATTTGACAATCTTTGTTTATTTTAAGGTATTTTTAAAGTTTTGTAAATTGGTTGTGTTGTCATTTATTGCCATCTCTTCATGGAAAGGAATACTCTCCTAAAGACAATGATCTCAAACACCTCATCTTCAGGAACTTAACAGGTTTGTTCCTTTTTTTCCGAGTTTCAGCTGTGGGCTTTTCCTAAAGGACGTTCGTTGAGAAATGGTCCATTTTCCCTCCTTCTCACCTAAATCCTATTTTTCTCCCTCCAAAGTATCAAACTTCATTTCCTCTATGAAAACACAGTCTTTGCCTATTGACCATGCTGGCACTAAATCTCTCTTCCTCCCCTTCTGGCTCTCTTTCTCTCTCTTGTACTTCATATTTATTTGGATTAAATCATTTAGGGATTACCCACCACCAAACAACACAAAGCTACCACTAGCTTGTAACACACATGCAGTTCCTTCACATTGTTATCGTTTTTTGATATTGCAACTCTAGTTCTTTTGTTTCTGGGTTTTTTTTTTCTTCCAGGTTTATTGAGATATAATTGACATACAGCTCTGAATAAGTTTAAGATGTGCAGCATAATGATTTCACTTACATACATCATGAAACAATTATCACAATAAGTTTGGTGAACACCCATAATCTCATATAGATATAAAGATAAAGAAAAAAATTGTTTTCCTTGTGATGAGAACTCAAGATTTGCTCTCTTAACGAGTTTCATATATAACATACAGAAGTCAATTATATTTATCATGTTGTACATTACACCCCTTGTACGTATTTATCTTGTAATTAGAAATCTGTATCTTTTGACTGCCTTCCTTCAATTCTCCCTCCCCCCACACCCTGCCTTCTCTGGTAACCACAAATCTGATCTCTTTTTCGGTGAGTGTGTGTGTGTGTGTGTATGTGTTTGTTTTTGAAGTGTAATTGACTTACAACACTATGTTAGTTCCTGCTACACAGCACAGTGATTTGGTATTTCTATACATTTCAAAATGATCACAGAAAGTCTTGTTACGTTATGTCACTATACAAAGGTATGACATAATAATTGACGATATTCCCCACACTGTACATTTCGCACCTGTGACTCTTTATTTTGCATTTGGAAGCTTGTACCTCTTAATCTCCCTCACCTATTCTTCTCCTCCCCACACTTCCTCCCCTCTGGCAACCACCTGTTTGTTCTCTGCTTCTATGACTCTGCTTCTGCTTATTATGTTTGTTCATTTTTTTTGTTTTTTAGATTACACATATGAGTGAAATCATACAATATTTGTCTTTACTTGTCTTACTTATTTCACTTAGCATAACACCCTCTAGGTCCATCCATGTTGTCATGGCAAGATCTCATTCTTTTTTATGGCTGAGTAGTATTCCACTGTATATGTATAACACATCTTCTTTGTCTATTCATCTATTGATGGGCACTTAGGTTGCTTCCATACCTGGCTATTGTAAATAACACTGCAGTGAACATTGGGGTGCATATCTTTTCTAGTTACTGTTTTCATTTTCTTTGGATAAATATCCGGGAGTAGAATGGAATTGATGGATTGTATGGCAATTCTATTTTTAATTTTTTGAGGAACCTCCATACTGTTTTCCATAGTGGTTGCACCAATTTACATTCCCACTGACAGTGCATGAGTGTTCCCTTTTCTCCACATCCTCACCAACATTTGTTATTTTTTAATTTTTTTTTGGTAATAGCCATTCTGACAGGTGTGAGGTGATATCTCATTATGGTTTTGATTTGCCTTTGCCTGATGATTTGTGATGTTGAGCATCTTTTCATGTGCCTGTTGGCCACTTGTATGTCTTCTTTGGCAAAATGTCTATTCAGGTCCTTTGCCCATTTTTTAATCAGGTTGTTTGGCTTATTGTTGTTGAGTTGTATTACTTCTTTGCATATTTTGGATATTAACCCCTTTTCAGATATATTATTTGCAAATATCTTCTCCCATTCAGCAGGAGGCCTTTTCATTTTGCTAAGTTTCCTTTTCCATGCAAAAGCTTTTTAGTTTGATGTAGTCCCATTTGTTCATTTTTTGTTGTTTTTGTTTTCCTTGCTTTAGGAAACATATCCAAGTAAATATTAGTAAGACTGATGTCAATGAGTGTACTGTCTATGTTTTGTTCTAGACATTTTATGGTTTCAGATCTTAGTTGAAGTTTTTAATCCATGTTGAATTGTGAGAAAGTAAACCAGTTTGAATCTTTTGCATGTAGCTGTCCAGTGTTCCCAACACCATTTATTGAAGAGGTAGTCCTCTCTTCCATTGTATATTCTTACCCTTTTTGTGATAGATTAATTGCCCTTATAAGTGTAGTTCATTTCTAGGCTCTCTCTTCTGTTCCATTGATCTATGTGTCTGTTTTTGTGTCAATACCATAATGTTTTGATTACTGTAGCTGTATAGTATAGTTTGAAATCAGAGTGTCTGATACCTCCAGCTTTATTCTTCTTTCTCAAGATAATCTTGGCTACTTGGTGTCTTTTCTGTTTCCAAACAAATTTTAGAATTATTTGTCCTCGTTCTGTGAAAAATGCCATTGGTATTTTGGTAAGGATTGCATCGAATCTGTAGATTGCCTTGGGTAGTGTGGTCATTTTAACAATATTAATTCTTCCAATCCTTGAGCACAGTATATCTTTCCATATATTTGTGTCATCTTCAGTTTCTTTCATCAGTGTTTTATAGTTTTCCAAGTACAGGTCTTATACCTCCTTTGTTAGACTCATTCCTAGGTATTTAATTCTTTTTGATGCTGTAATAAATGGGATTTTTTCTTTTTCTTTTTTTATTATTTGCATGGGATTGTTTTCTTAATTTCCTTTTAGATTGTTCAGTGTTAGTGTATAGAAACACAATAATTTTCTATATATTAATTTTGTTTCCTAAAACTCATTGATGATTTCTAGTAGGTTTTTGGTGGCATCTAAAGGATTTTCTATGTCATGTCATGTCTATAGATCATGACGTCTATAAACTGTGACAGTTTTACATCTTTCTTTCCAATTTGAATTCCTATTATTAATTTTTTTCTGGTCTGATTTGTGTGGTTTGGACTTCCAATACTCTGTTGAATAAAACCCACTCTGACTTTAAAATCCATATCCTTTTCCTCTACCAAATACAAACAGGAACTGGGTTCCAAACAGCTAATTAATTAGAGGTTGCTTATGGATTATATCCAGGAGCAAAATCTTAGGACTAGATGGACTCAGTAAATAGTAAATGAAGTCAGATGGCAAAAAACTTCAGAGTATAATTTTCAAAAACTTCAAAAGCTCTACTTTCTCTCAAATATATAGGGAACATGTGTTAATTAATAGCAGAAACTCATTAATGGCATAATCAGCAGGATGGTAAAGCTGGGTCGAAGGAGAGTTCAAAAGACTAAAGCACATATTGTCAATGAAAGAAAATAATGTTGAAATAAGATTGTTAATTAAATACAAAACTGGTTAATGTACTACAGGGCAATAAAATTGTTTTATTGCCCTGTAGTACAGTACAGAAATCATTTGCAAATTATCAGTCTTCTAGAAGTTAACATTTAACTTTGCAGAGTCTGGGCTGTAATCAATAGTAAATAGTCAATCAAACAAAGATACATTTTACTAGAGCCGTTCTGTCCAATATGAGAGCCATGTCATATGTGCCTATTTCAATTTTAAATTAAATTAATTAAACTTACATAAAGTTAAAAATTGTGTCCCTTTTTTGTACTAGCCATATTTCAAGTGCTCAATAGACACATGTGGCTAGTGGCTACCATATTGAATAGCTCAGACATAGAACACTTTCATCATCACAGAACGTTCTATTGGACTCACTTCCTTGGCCTATCAGATGAACCTCAGGCAGGCTTGCTAAAGGATACTCTAGCTTTACACAAAAAGGCAAAGTTTTGCATATATTTTCTTAATAGCAGGAGCCATGAATTGCAGGGACTTGAAATTTCATTGGAAGAGACATGAAAATTGAGATGTGAGTTTAGCTGTGCTGGTAGCTTGTATGGCAAAGGTATATTCTGAGCTCTTTGTCTGGACTCCTACCATGGCTCATCCCAGTTTCAATGCATCCTTACTACAATATGGCTGGGATGCTGTGTGGCCCTGATGCTGCCCATACATAAGCTTGTTTTCCTAGAAGTGACATCCCAAGACAACGGTCTTGAAATGATTTGTTGCTATAACCTAAAATTAAGGGATTTTGAAAAACTATAGACCTCCTCAAATATTTTAAGTTGAATCTAATAATGTAATAACGATTACATTATATTTTAAGTGTATCCAAAGGAATTTAAATATAAATGGTATTTTGAAATTTAGCATCATACATTTTTAAGAAATTCTCCAATGATAATCAGAAAATTTACATCATTTCTCTTACTGCTGAAAACCAAATTTTTATTATGGTTCTCCTACTGAACTGTTTCCTATAGTAATTTGTTTTATATTTAAAAGTTTTTATTGTTCATTCTACATTCTTCACAGCACCAAAAATATGTATAATAAATTGAAAAAAAATATTTTGTTGCTGATGACCATAAAGGTTGCTATGTTTAAAAATGTATTGCAATTATTAGTAATTCACAATTGGTAAAAACATTATAAATCTATTACAAATTTCGATAAATAAGTATTCATATAAAAAGTAAAAAATTTTTTCAAGTGCATTTCTTAATAAGTGAGACTTTTCCTCAATTTATGTATTGTGGACATTTATGAAGGAGATAAATATTTCTTTATTGCTAAAAGGACACGGGTCTATCATGGAGTCTATTTCTATTCTTCTTTTTGTATATATAATCACTGTGAAAGCTTTTTCTCATAAACAAGAACACAGGATTGGAAGGAGTTTTGCATTAACAACAGCATTTTATTATTTGAACTTTCCAAATATACATCAAAATCACATTGTGATTGATCTATCAGAATAACCTTTTAATGATTCTCTCAGCTATGAACTTGACAAACTCCTCCTTCAATTTTGCTGAGAGCTCATGATTGGAAACCCCCAGACTTGCAAAAGTACTTCTATCCCAATCACTAGAGCTGTTTGATATCTCAGTTTCTAGGAAAAATAGCAAAAAGGTTTTACAAAGAATAATCAAATGCTATTAACTCAGCTTACTACTCTTTCAACTAGATATATACTCTGAAAAGTTTTGGAAAATCAAAATGTTGCTAATTTCTATATACCTTTGCAAATAAAATATTTTTATATAACGTCTTGAGGCATTACATGCCTTAAATACATTCTTCTTTTTAATGAAAATCTACAGATTAATTCATGGAAAACTTCCCTGAATAACTTAATTGCCAAAGCCAGGCCTCATTTTAAAACTCATCAGCCAAGCTCATCTTACCTGTCAGGAAAAGTGGGACATCATTTTTCCATACAAATAGATGTTATGATGCATATTGAAATATCTCTTACAGAATGCATTTTGTAATGCATATTACTAAAAACATGGTAAAAATTTATCAACTTTATGGTAAGTTATTAAAAAATAATAATATCCTGCTTCTCATTACTTAATTTGTAATTATTCAACATATCTAAAATATAAATTATTTGTAAAGCAAGGAGTATGATAGCATAGCATTTCTCTGAAATATATGTTTGTATATGTGTGTATGTGTGTGTGTGTCTGGTGTTCTGTTTTTGAGAATAATGATATAGGACTCATGTATTAAAATTAACAAGAATTTCTTCAATTTCACTACATATCATGATCAGACTATCTTTATGTATTTAATTTAAAAGAATAGCATAAATTGCTAGAAACAAATTGATCTGACCACCAGTACATAATTTAATTTAATTTTTTAATTGCAGGAGAAACAATGTAACATTTATAAAATGAAACTGGATAAGGTTACTGTAATCAAGACAAATAGCCAGAAGTATTATTTGATAAAATAGGTTTTAATTCTTTTATTTAATAATAAAAAAAGTGAAAGAAGTCTCATAAATGTTTATCTCTGATTGAAATCCAGAATAAGGTGATACTCCCAGAAAACAGTTTAAATGAATTAGAGTCACTAACCAGCCATCTTTCATTCATACAAAAGTTATTTTCTTCCATTATCTAGGCATGAGGATTGATAATAGGCATCACTTATGTTTAAAAACATGAAAGGACTCTGGGAGGGCTCATGCCAAGGAGTACTTCCCAGAACCTCTGCTGCCAGTTTCCTTGTCCTCACGGTGAACCACAGCCACCCCCTGCCTCTGCAGGAGACCCTCCAACACTAGCAGAAATGCCTAGGTGATGGTGGAAGAGTAAGACACGGAGATCCCCTTCCTCCCCACAGATACATCAGAAATACATCTACACGTGGAACTGCTCCTACAGAACACCCACTGAACATTGGCAGAAGACCTCAGACCTCCCAAAAGGCAAGAAACTCCCCACGTACCTGGGTAGGGCAAAAGAAAAAAGAATAAACGGAGACAAAAGAATAGGGACGGGACCTACACCAGTGGGAGGGAGCTGTGAAGGAGGAAATGTTTCCACACACTAGAAGCACCTTCGCGGGCGGAGACTGCGGGAGCGGAGGGCAGAATCTTTGGAGCCGCGGAGGAGAGCACAGCAAAAGGGGTGCGGAGGGCAAAGCGGAGAGATTCCTGCACAGAGGATCAGTGCCAACCAGCACTCACCAGCCCAAGAGGCTCGTCTGCTCACCCACCGGGACAAGTGGGGGCTGGGAGCTTAGGCTCGGGCTTCAGTCAGATCCCAGGGAGAGGACTGGGGTTGGCGGTGTGAACACAGCCTGAAGGGGCTAGTGCACCACAGCTAGCCAGGAAGGAGTCCGGGAAAAGTCGGGACCTGCCGAAGAGGCAAGAGACTTTTTCTTCCCTCTTTGATTCCTGGGGTGCGAGGAGAGGGGATTAACAGCACCGTGTAAAGGAGCTCCAGAGACAGGTGCGACCCGCGGCTATCAGCGCGGACACCAGAGACGGGCATGAGACGCTAAGGCTGCTGCTGCCGCCACGAAGAAGCCTGTGTGTGAGCACAGGTCACTCTCCACACCTCCTCTTCCAGAAGCCTGTGCAGCCCGCCACTGCCAGGGTCCCGTGATCCAGGGACAAATTCCTCGGGAGAAAGCGCGGCACGCCTCGGGCTGGTGCAAGGTCACACTGGCCTCTGCTGCCGCAGGCTCGCCCCGCATCCGTACCACTCCCTCACCCCGGCCGGAGTGAGCTACAGCCCCTGAATCAGCTGCTCCTTTAACCCCGTCCTGTCTGAGCGAAGGGCAGACGCCCTCGGGCGACCTACACGCAGAGGCGGGGCCAAGTCCAAAGCTGAACCCCAGGAGCTGTGCGAACACAGAGGAGAGGGGGACGTCTCTCCCAGCAGCCTCAGAAGCAGTGGATTAAAGCTTCACAATCAACTTGAAGTTCCCTGCATCTGTGGAATACCTGAATAGACAGCGAATCATCCCAAGTTGAGGAGGCGGACTTTGGCAGCAAGATTTATTATTTTTTTCCCCTTTCTCTCTTTTTGTGAGTGTGTATGTGTGTGCTTCTGTGTGAGATTTTGTCTGCATAGTTTTGCTTTCACCATTTGTCCTAGGGTTCTGACCGTCCCGTTTTATTTTTATTTTTTTACTTTTAAAAATTTTTCTTCTTAATAATTATTTTCTATTTTAATAACTCTATTTTATGCTACTTTATTTTATCTTCTTTATTGCTTCCTTCCTTCCTTCCTTCTTTCCTTCCTTCCTTCCTTCTTTCCTTTCTTCCTTCCTTCCTTCCTTCCTTCTTTTTTGTCCTATGATTCTATCTGTCCATTTTTGGTTTTATTTATTTATTTTTTTACTTTTTAAAATTTTTCTTCTTAATAATTATTTTTTATTTTAATAACTCTATTTTATCCTACTTTATTTTATCTTCTTTATTGCTTCCTTCCTTCCTTCCTTCTTTCCTTTCTTCCTTCCTTCTTTCCTTTCTTCCTTCCTTCCTTCCTTCCTTCTTTCCATCCTCCCTCCTACCTTCCTTCCTTTCTTTATTTCCTTTCTATTTTTTCCCCCTTTTATTCTGAGTCATGTGGATTAAAGGATCTTGGTGTTCCAGCCAGGAATCACAGCTGTGTCTCTGAGGTGGGAGAACCAACTTCAGGACACTGGTCCACAAGAGACCTCCCAGCTCCACGTAATATCAAACGGTGAAAATCTCCCAGAGATCTCCATCTCAACACCAAGACCGAGCTTCACTCAACGACCAGCAGGCTACAGTGCTGGACACCCTATGCCGAACAACTAGCAAGACAGGAACACAGCCCCGTCCATTAGCAGAGATGCTGCCTAAAATCATAATAAGGCTAAAGACACCCCAAAACACACCACTAGGGGTGGACCTGCCCACCAGAAAGACAAGATCCAGCCTCATCCACCAGAACACAGGCACCAGTCCCCTCAACCAGGAAGCCTACACAACCCACTGAACCAACCTTAGCCACTGGGGACAGACACCAAAAACAACAGGAACTACGAACCTGCAGCCTGCAAAAAGGAGACCCCAAACACAGTAAGATAAGCAAAATGAAAAGACAGAAAAACACACAGCACATGAAGGAGCAACGTAAAAACCCACCAGACCTAACAAATGAAGAGGAAATAGGCAGTCTACCTGATAAAGAATTCAGAATGATGATAGTAAAGGTGATCCAAAATCTTGGAAATAGAATAGACAAAGTACAAGAAACATTTAACAAGGACCTAGAAGAACTAACGAGGAAGCAAGCAACCATGAGCAACACAATAAATGGAATTAAAAATACTCTAGATGGGATCAATAGCAGAATAACTGAGGCAGAAGAATGGATAAGTGACCTGGAAGATAAAATAGTGGAAATAACTACTGCAGAGCAGAATAAAGAAAAAAGAATGAAAAGAACTGAGGACAGTCTTAGAGACCTCTGGGACAATATTGAACGCACCAAAATTCTAATTATAGGGGTTCCAGAAGAAGAAGAGAAAAAGAAAGGGACTGAGAAACTATTTGACAATATTATGGTTGAAAAGTTCCCTAATATGGGAACAGAAATAGTTAATCAGGTCCAGGAAGCACAGAGGGTCCCATACAGGATAAATCCAAAGAGAAACACACCAAGACACATATTAATCAAACTATCAAAAATTAAATACAAAGAAAACATATTAAAAGCAGCAAAGGAAAACCTGAAACAATTAAGTAAATGGTAATAGGAACATACATATTGATAATTACCTTATTTGTAAATGGATTAAATGCTCCCACCAAAAGACACAGCCTGGCTGAATGGATACAAAAACAAGACCCATATATATGCTGTCTACAAGAGACCCACTTCAGACCTAGGGACACATACAGACTGAAAGTGAGGGGATGGAAAAAGATATTCCATGCAAATGGAAATCAGAAGAAAGCAGAAGTAGCAATTCTCATATCAGGCAAAATAAACTTTAAAATAAAGACTATTACAAGACACAAGGAAGGACACTATATAATGACCAAGGGATCGATCCATGAAGAACATATAACAATTGTAAATATTTATACACCCAACATAGGAGCACCTCAATACAAAAGGCAAATACTAACAGCCATAAAAGGGGAAGTCAACAGTAACAAAGTCATAGCAGGGGACTTTAACACCCCACTTTCACCAATGGACAGATCATCCAAAATGAAAATAAATAAAGAAACAAAAGTTTAAATGACACATTAAACAAGGTGGATTTAATTGATATTTATAGGACATTCCATCCAAAAAGAACAGAATACATATTTTTCTCAGTGCTCATGGAACATTCTCCAGGAAAGATCATATTTTGGGTCACAAATCTAGCCTTGGTAAATTTAAGAAAATTGAAATCATATCAAGTATCTTTTCCTACCACAATGCTATGAGA
>NC_041227.1:34631191-34632042 GCF_002837175.3 Physeter macrocephalus
TGAAGGAGAAAAATCATATGATCATCTCAATAGATGCAGAGAAAGCTTTTGACAAAATTCAACACCCATTTATGATAAAAACCCTGCAGAAAGTAGGCATAGAGGGAACTTTCCTCAACATAATAAAGGTCATATATGACAAACCCACAGCCAACATTGTCCTCAATGGTGAAAAACTGAAACCATTTCTACTAAGATCAGGACCAAGACAAGGATGCCCACTCTCACCACTCTTATTCAACATTTTTTTGGAAGTTCTAGCCATGGCAATCAGTGAAGAAAAATAAATAAAAGGAATCCAAGTCAGAAAAGAAGAAGTAAAGCTGTCCCTGTTTGCAGATGACATCACAGTATGGTACTGGCACAAAAACAGAAATATAGATCAATGGAACAGGATAGAAAGCCCTGAGATAAACCCACACACATATGGTCACCTTATCTTTGATAAAGGAGGGAAGGATATACAGTGGAGAAAAGACAGCCTCTTTAATAAGTGGTGCTGGGAAAACTGGACTGGTACATGTAAAAGTATGAAATTTGAACACTCCCAAACACCCTACACCAAAATAAACTCAAAATGGGTTAAAGACCTAAATGTAAGGCCAGACACTATCAAACTCTTAGAGGAAAACATAGGCAGAACACTCTATGACATAAATCACAGCAAGATCCTTTTTGACCCACCTCCTAGAGAAATGGAAATAAAAACAAAAATAAACAAATGGGACCTAATGAAACTTAAAAGCTTTTGCACAGCAAAGGATACCATAAACAAGACCAAAAGACAACCCTCAGAATGGGAGAAAATAGTTGCAAATGAAGCAACCGACAAAGGATTAATCTCCAAAATT
>NC_041227.1:34633045-34644354 GCF_002837175.3 Physeter macrocephalus
GGAGATGCAAGAGGGAAGAGATATGGGAACATATGTATATATATAACTGATTCACTTTGTTGTAAAGCAGAAACTAACACACCATTTTAAAAGAGTTATACTCCAATAAAGATGTTAAAAATAAAAAACCTGAAAAGAATTGGTATTTTTGCTTTCAATATTTCTTATGATCTCTTTGCTTTGTTCTCATGGAATCTACCTCAAGAGGGATTCCTCTTTTGACAGTATTCGGGGATGTAAGAGGTTAGATTGTACACTTAACATCTCTCTACTCTACATCCGAATAAAGAAACATTAGAAATGAATAGTACAAAAACTCTTGTGACATAATAAGAAATATATTTTGTCTTTGGCCCCATTTCCTGGCACACAGCTCCAAAAACCCTTGGAATTGCTGAATATGCTACTGAGATGTCTAGTGGCCGGGGCTCTTGGATAACCTCAGGATGTGGCTGGTTGCCAAGGGAACCAACCATGTGATTAGAGGTTGGAAATTTCAGCCCCACTTGGGACTAGAGGTTGAGTTAATCTCTAATGGCCGATTGGGAGATTGAGATTGACATATATACACTAATATGTATAAAATGGATAACTAATTAGAACCTGCTATATAAAAAAATAAATAAATACAATTCAAAAAAAAATCCCCAGTGGCCGATGATTAATCAATCATACATATGTCATGAAGCTCCCATAAAAACCCTAAATGAAGAAATTGTGAGACCTTCTGGGTTGGTTAATACTTAGAGGTGCTGGGAGAGAGGCATGCACAGAGAGAGCATGGAAGCTCTGCATCCCTTTCTTCATACCTTGGCCTCTGCATCTCTTCCATCTGGCTGTTCCTGAGTTGTATCCTTTTGCAATAAAAGGGTAATAGTAAGTAAAGTGCTTTTCTGAGTATTGTGAGTGGTTCAAGCACACTATCAAACATGAGAAGGGGGGCTTCCCTGGTGGCGCAGTGGTTGAGGGTCCGCCTGCCGATGCAGGGGACGCGGGCTCATGCCCCGGTCCGGGAGGATCCCGCGTGCCACGGAGCGGCTGGGCCCGTGAGCCATGGCCGCTGAGCCTGCGCGTCCGGAGCCTGTGCTCCGCAACGGGAGAGGCCACAACAGTGAGAGGCCCGCGTACCGCAAAAAAAAAAAAAAAAAAAAAAACATGAGAAGGGAGTTCTGGGAACCTAAGATTTACAGTCAGTTGGTCAAAAGTATAAGATGTCTGGACTTGTGATTGGTATCTGAAGTGGGGACAGTCTTGTGGCACTGAGCCCTTAACTTGTGTGACCTTATGCTAACTCCAGGTAGATAGTATCCAAATTGAATCGAATTGTAGGATACCAAGCTGGTGCCAGAGAGAACTGTTCAATATTGGAAAAAACTCACAGCTTTGGCATCAGAAGTATGTGTAGTAGAGAGAGAAATAGTTTTCTCTTTTATAAGACATGTCAAATTCTGAGGGACATAAAAGCAGTACCTAAAGAAAGTATATAGCTCTAATACATTCATCAAGAAACCAAAAAGGGTAAAAAAAAAAAAAAAGTGAGCTAAGCATGCAAATAAAGAATATGAAAACTAGCAGAAGAAATCCAATAAACCAAAGACAAGGGAAATATTAAAATAATGACAGAAATCTGTGAAATTGTGAACAATAGAAATAAAAGCAAATAGTAATAATTAAAACAAAAAACTTATTCTTTGAAAAGCTTAACAGAAAGACAGATTTCTGGCAAAACTGAATGGGGAGGAGTGGAATTTGCAAATATACAGATCCATAAAGTAACTAGAAAGACTATACATGCAACATAAATGTAAAATTGAAAAAAGAATCTTATGAACTACTCTATCCTATTAATTTGAATACCTAGATGGAATGAACACATTCTTAGAAAAATAACTGCAAGCATAATCAAAGTGGAGAAAATTGAAATAGATCAGTAAGAATTAAAGAAATTAAGTTAGTTGTCAAAGACCTCCTTTTCCAAAACACCCCATGTCTAACTGGTTTTACAAGTATTACCTCCCCAATATTTAAGAAATGGTTAATTCCTGTTGTTTACTCCAGAAACTAGCAAAAGATAAAAAGTCTGCCTCTCTGTAACTGATAAAGTAAAACATAAATTTTAAATGACTACTATAATCAAGCATCATCAAAAGATTTAAAGAGGGGAGTGATGTGACCAGATTTACAATTGAAGATCCCTCTTCCTGGTGCATAAGTCATGGACTGGATGAAGTTTAAATTGAAGGAGGAGAGGTCAAATTTGGAGAATTTTGCAATAGTTTAGGTGAGAGAGTAAGAACATGAACTAAGAAAACAACAGTGGTGGTGGAAGAGATGGATTAGCGAGCTTTGAAACAGTTAGAATTGACAGATCCTAATAACTGATTAGCTCTGGGAAGTGACAATGAGGGAGGCCTCCAAGGTGACAGCCAAATTTCTGCCCCAGGAGACCTAGGGAGTCAGTTCCATTACCCAAGCTAAGGGTGAAGGTGGTCACCAGAGAGAGAGGGTATATCATTTGCCACAAATAGGACTAGAGGAAGAGGAATATTTTGATGATTTTTAGGTGCCATAAGCTCTAGTAACCAGATGAATATAAGGATCTAGATTGCAGGAGGAAACTCTGGGCCAAAGATTTGGAAGTTTTCAGCATACAGAAGATAATGAAAGGCTGGGATGTAGATGAGATGCATCAGCTGAAACAATGTGTAGAATGAGAAGGGCAAGGAAAGAAAGAGGACATTAGCAGACATCTTCAGTGTCTCTCATATCTCCTCTGCTAACATTGCACCCTCTAGCTGAGGCATTCTGTCTGTGGAATATGGTTGCCCAGGCAGGGGGTGGCTGGAAACACCATGGAGTTAAACCCCTAGGAAGAACCCTCATCCAGGAGGATGGGGAGCTGTCAGTAGATGGATGCCCAGTTTCCTCCCATTTGTTTGGGGCAGCTCTGAGCTGTGTCCTACACTGTCACTCAGAGCCACCAGTGGGACAGATCTCCAGCTGCCCAAAATGGTGATGCATGTCTATTGATAAGGTACATTTTACCAGCTCTTGTCTTCCCTGTCTCGCTTCCCCACTCCATACCATGGTTTCCTAGGGTCACCTCTGGAGTAAACTACCTGCACACAAATTCTTGTCTCAGGAAACCCAAACTATCACAGGAAGGGAAATACCAGGGAGAGAAGGAGAATGTTGGAGAGAGGTTGTAGAAGAAATTGTGAGAGACCAGTCTGATATTGTAAAAGGTAAAGGAGGAAATAATTTCTAAAAGAAGGGAATAAAAATACTGTAAGATTCCACTTATAATGGGTATCTAAAGTAGTCAAATTTATAGAAACAGAAAGTAGAATAGTGGTTGCCAAGGGCTTCAGGGAGGGGAGATGGGAAGTTGTTGAATGGATATTGAGTTTCAGTTCTGCAGGATGAAAAAGTTCTGGAGATTGGTTGCACAACAATGTGAATATATTTAATGCTACTGAACGATACACTTAAAAATGATTAAGGACTGAGTGAACTGATGAGGATGATTATAATTTTTGTGACTTTCTGTTTGAATAAAAAAAAAAATCCCACAAGGACTCAGAGGCAAAAAATATACAAATCAATTTTCACTGCAAAGTAAAGGAGCTGTTACAGTGGAGGATTACTGGACTGAATGTCAATATTATGACATAATATGAGTGTGTTTCATGTTTGGTAATTGCAATCATTGTTGCTTTTGTTGTGGTCATCCATTTACAATGTTTGGTGTCAGTCTATTTATCTCTTGTAAAAATAAAATATAGTGTGTGTGAAAAAAATAAAAAATTAGTAAAATAAAAAATATATATTATGGTTAAGTTTTCTAGTGAAGGAAATGGCATTTTATTGTGGTTTTAATTGCTTTGCTTGATAATTAATGATGTTGAACATGTTCTCATAAGCTTGTCATTTGTATATCAACTTATTCAATTCTTTGACCCTTTGTAAAAAATTGGTTGTTCATACTCTTATAAAAAAATGATTAAGATGGTAAATTTTATTTTATGTGTATTTTACCACAATTAATTTTTTAAGTGAAAAAAAGGGAGAGGATAACAAATGGTGTCAAATGCTGTAAAAGGTGGTAAAAGATAAGAAATGACAAAGATGTATGGACTTGGAAAAATTGGGGTTCTGAAGAACCTAGAAGAGAGATTTCATTGTAACAAGGGTGGTACAAACTGGAAAGCAGTGGATTGAGCTGTGCTTGGGTGAGATTAGCATATACTGAGTATTTATACCAAAAGCTAGAAACCAGTGGAGCAGGAGGAAATCAGAGTAATCTGCTTCTTGCATAGTCTTGTTGTCCCGTGAGAAAACATAAAATGAAATATTTCTCCACTTATAGATCACTGATAATTGAGAACCCAGTTATATTGATCTCTGTGGCATTTTGTCATTTATTCACCTATTCTATAATACAGTTGGAGAGAGACAGAACAAAAGAGAAACGGAGAGCAATCAAATACTCATACAAATTAATAAAGCAGACCCTCCTACGAACAGCACCTATCATTAATGCTTTAGAAATGAGATACATGGTGCTATAAGAACATTAGAATTGCTACTGGACCCAACCAGGAAGGCAAAGTCAATCATGATGATGCAGAATGAGGAGTAGGAGTTAATGGAAGCAGGGGGAGAAGTAGAGGAAGAGGATGAGAGATGGAGAGAATAACATGTGCAAAGGGCCTGGAAAGAGAGGGAGAATGGCAAGACATGAGCCTAAAAGAAAGCTCCAGGGAGTGGAACAAAAAGAGCCCAGTTCAAGAGCAAGAGAGAAAGGTAGGGGTCAAAGGATGCAGGCTTTGCTGGCCCTCTTAGAGAGAGATGACTTCCTTCTGAGACAAAGAGGAAGTCTGAGAAACCTTTTAAGTGAGGTGGAGGTGGGTGGGAGTTGGGGTAATAGGAGTGTAACATGATCTCTCTGGCCGCAAAGTGGTGAATGGATGGAAGAGGGCAATAGTGGATGGGGTGAGATCAGTCAGGAGGGCAATGTAGCAGTCCTGGTGAGAGAGAACAGTGGCTGAGACTGGATGGTGGCAGTGGAGATTGAAAGCATGGAAGAATGCAAGACATACTTAGGAAATAACAGATCATCAGGTCGTGAGTCTCCTGTGGAAATGTGAACATAAAAAGTCTCCACAGAACAAGAAGGAAGTCAGGCAGAATCTGGAATTTACCCAGGCTATAGTGGCCAGGTGAGCAGAAAATACATCATAACACATCATGGTATGAGGATGGTTTGGGGGAGAGCAGTTGCAGGTAATTGAGTCATACCAGTTATGGTACCCAGGTCCGCAAGGTCAAGTTCTGGGCCAAAGGAGGTTATTATAATTACAGACATGGAGGACTGTACTGGGGCAAGTCGAGGTCCACTTTAGTGTAGTAGTAGGAGTACAGTAGGTTGAGATTCTCAACATCACAAGATTATTAGTGCCCTCAGAAAAGCAGGACACAGAAAGCCTGAAATTTAAACCCACTTTCTACCTATCAGCCATGTGACATTTATTCATTCATTCATTCACTTACTTGTCTATCAATGTATGAATTCATTCACTTATTCAACAAATATTTATTGAGCGCTAACATGCAAAGGCTGGGTACTAGATGCTCAGGAAATGAGGAAAAAGACAGATAAGCTACTGCTTTCAAAGAAAGCATGACAAGTATATGCTTGTACGTGTTTAGCATCTCCTTCTCCCTGTACTCCTTTCTCCAAATCAAAGACCTGCTTTGTACTTTGTGCCACTTTCTAGGAGTAAATATTCTTGCTATCATTGATTTCAAATTACCAACATGATATCAACTGACTCACAAAATTCCTGGAAATGTAACAGTAGGTTCTTATGAGCTGGTATGAGCCAGACCAGCATCATTGGAATGGACAGTCTAGTGGGGAAGAAAAAGAAGCAGTCAATAGTCAAGAAGGAAAATAAGGACTTCCCTGGTGGCTCAGTGATAAAGAATCCACCTGCCAATGAAGGGGACATGGGTTTGATCCCTGGTCTGGGAAGATCCCACATGCCATGGAGCAACAAAGCCTGCGAACCACAACTGCTGAGCCCACGTGCCGCAACTACTGAGCCCGTGTACTGCAACTACTGAAGCCCTCACGCCTAGAGCCCAAGCTCCGCAACAACAGAAGCCACCGCAATGAGAAGCCCTCACACCACAGCGAAGAGTAGCCCCCTCTTGCCACAGCTAGAGAAAGCCTGTGAGCAGCAATGAAGACACAACACAGCCAAAAAATAAATTAAAAAAGAAGGAAAATAAATAATATTATTATATATTCTCATTTCATTATTGATAGCTAGTGCTAAGTAAAAAGTCATAAGGGGGAAAGAGTGTCTTTAATTAGGGTAGTGAGGCAAGACCTCTTCAAGAAAGGTCATGTAAACTGAGATGGAATGAATGAGGGGGATCAAACGAGAGAATTCTAGGCTTAGGGAACCACTAAGCAAAGCTCCTAGAGTTTGGAGCATTTATTTCTCTATTTTGCTCTCTGAGAATTCTTTCAGGCTGCCAGAGTTTCTCCACTGAGGTTCTCAGGTCCCTTTCTTACTGTCTCCTGTATCTACTCACTTTGGTAATGCCTCCCCAGGGCTTGGTCATGTGACTTGCTTTGGCCAATGGGACATTAGCAAACATGGGGCATGCAAAGGCTTGAAAAATCATTTGTGCATTTCCACTTTTACTCTTGGTCCTCTGTGTTCACTATGACAACATGCCCATGCCAGCTTGCTGGAGGATGAGAGATAAATGGAGCTGGTCTGGCTCAGTATGACCAAGGTTCAGACATGTGAGAGGGTCCAACAAAGATCATCAGAACCATCTAGATGACACGTGCCAGACCACAGACACACAGGTGAGCTCTGCTGAGCCTAGGTCTTATCAGCAAAACCACCCAGCTACCTGTAAACTCCTGACAAATAATAAATTATTGTTATTTCAAGCCACTAGGTTCTAAGATGTTTAGGTAGCAATAGCTAATATAATTGGTTTTGTCTATATCTATTGATAGATATAGATAGATAGATAGACAGATAGATAGATAGACAGATATACATAGAAAGATAAACTATGAGATTAAGAATTTGTGGGGAGGAGAGTATTTTTCTGCTAAGATGAAAATTATACAGAAGGCTTCAAATGTTTAGAATCTAGTGAAATAATATCTTCCTAATTTATAATTAAGAATTCAATGACTTAAATATATGTTCTCAGGGCAAAACAAAAATGGGACTTAAACTATGCAAACAAAGATTTGTCTTTCAGCCCCAGTTAGCTTTAGAGAATGTACCTGATGGTATTGTTTTCTGGGTATTGAAATTAGACATATGTACCTTTACCAGTTTCTCCATTTTATAAGAGGGAGAGAAATCTTATTTTGTAAGAGGGAGAGAAAGCTTTAAAAAATAATTACTCTAGTTTCAGCCAACTTGCAAAATTTGTGCTGTCTCTAGCAATATTTGGTTTTCTTCTCTTCTCCAGTAATCTCTCTTCATGCTTTGTTATGCTCAGAGAAAGACTGTGCTTTCTTTGTATACATACACAAACTGTGTTTAACTTACCCAAATTCCTTGGAAAACTAAGCAAGCAGGGATTTTTAAAGTCAGGAACATATACTAAATTACTCTTGGATCTCTGCTTTCTGTTTAATTTAATTACCCTGAGTAGTTGGGCAGAGAAAAAACTGTAACTAAAAAATAACATATAGTAAATTTATAGATATATGTCATTAACCATGACTCATTGATCTTTAAGGACTTGTAGCAGCTTTGAGCCTGGAAGATAGCAGTTAACCAAGAAATGTTTTTTGGCCAACTGACTTAAAATGAATGTACCCAGAGACCAATTTAAATATGTGGACATTGTCAACATTAATATTTGGATTAGTATTCCCAAAATGACACTCAGATTGTTCCTATAAACCTATGTGGTTTCAATCACATTTTATCACTAAGAAATTTATAGCAGTTCCAAGCGACATGTTAAAATAATTTTCACCCCCAAAGTTCAAGGAGGTAGAATTTTTCTCATCAGGTACATCTATTGATTAAACCCACATCATTCTTGTCATACAAAAGAGAAATGCTTTTGAAGACTGACTACTGTGAATTTGGCTCTTTTCTTTGATGTGGATTATTTTTACACAGCTAATTGCCTTAAAAGCTGATGATCGTGTTAGCAGTGGTAAATTGCTAAGCACAGGTGCTGTGTCTGTATTTTTGAAAATCATGATTTTGAAATGCTTTTGGAAAACAAAAGCAACTTAACAAGCAAAGCCCTCTCTCTGTTCTAGATTGACTTCAAATGAGTGTTTATCATATGAAGACTATATCTGAATGAAAATTGCTCAAAAAGCCCACTTTGGTAAAGATCTTTCATATTTAAAATGTGTCTTGTATACACACAAATCAGTGCATGAAGAGAATCTTTTAAGGATGTATGAAACCTTTCAATACTATTGATACTTAGTAATAAAAAGGAACCAATTATCCATACATGAAACAACATGAGTAAATTTTACAGACATTGCAACAACGGGAAAAAATGGACCCCGAAGAATATGTACTGTATGAATCCACTTATATGAAGTCTAGAGAAATCAAAACTAATTTTTGGTGAGTGAATTCAGAAAGTGGTTGCTTCTGGGGAAGAATATGACTAGAAAGGGGCACAGGGGAACTTTCTGGGGTGATGACAATGTTCTACATCTTATTTTGGGTGGTGGTTACATGGCTACACAGCCCTAGTCTACTGTCAAAACTTGTCAAACTAAACACTTAAGAACTATGCTTCATTCTATGTAAATTATACCTTAATAAAATAAAAATCGGGTGCTCAAGAATAATTTTAGCTTTGCTATTTTTATTATAAAGAACAGAGTTTGATTTTATAACCAGAAAGAATGGTGTCAACTAGGGATCAGATATTATCTGAATACACATATCACTAGGTAGATGGTGGCTGACTAATTATGTGTGCTCCACTGGGAACACTGCTTGAATATTGTGATGTAAAATGAAGTAGGAAAATTCACAAAAAAAAATTGCAAAACTTATAGAAAATCAAATAAACATGTAGAGAGTATGGGTGTGCAACTCTAGCAGAGCAGACTGGCCCATTCCATATGTAACACCTTATAATGATTGTAGCCATCATATGGATATATAAGTGTACATATATATCATTCATTTCTGTATTTCTATAGAGATTTAATCTTCCAACCTTGTGCTTAGCGTAAGTGCCTGGCCAAGCCCCTGGGCCCATAACTTTCGGCTTCACTCTGTAAAACTCCTCTTTTATCTGTTTTGTATATTAAGATTCTGTATAAAATTTCATTTGGAAAAGAGGTTTGTGGCTCACATAAGATTGAATTTCACTGTAGAAACTAGTATTTTAATTCTTCTGAGTCAGGACAAGAGAATGTGTTTTAATTTGTTTTTAACATCTTTATTGGAGTATAATTGCTTTACAATGGTGTGTTAGTTTCTGCTGTATAACAAAGTGAATCAGCTATATGTATACATATATTCCCATATCTCTTCCCTCTTGCATCTCCCTCTCACCCTCCCTATCCCACCCGTCTAGGTGGTCACAAAGGACCGAGCTGATCTCTCTGTGCTATGCGGCTACTTCCCACTAGCTATTTTACATTTGATAGTGTATATATGTCAATGCCACTCTCTCACTTAGTTTTTTTTTTTTTTTTTCTGGTAATATGTAGTAGGTAGCAGTTGTAATGGGTTTGCTAACCCTCTATACTCTCTTGATCAGCCTATTTTGTGACCAGTGGCATGCCTTTTCAGGATAGGAATCACAACTCAAATTCTTAAGAAGTGGCTATATTTATTCTTAGAGATACTGACTATAAATGATGTTGCTGTCACAATTATTACATGGCCAAAGATTTTCTCATACGGTGGATAACCAACAGTGTTAGAATATAATAGGTTTTTGCATACATTTTAGATACCTTTTTTAGAAAAGTGATTTTTAGTTACCAGTATCTGAATCTTTGTACTAACATCAGATTTAGAGGGATTTAAAAAAAAAACTTTTGATTTAGCATCAGTTTATTTTCAGACAGATTGTCCAATAAAACCTGACTTACTACACGAACAAACAAAGCTAGAGCATCTCTGGTTGAAGTAGAACTGGGGAAACTGGGGTTTTACTTATTTGGTTTCCCCATCATTTTCTGCAGCAGCCCTCAAAGAACCACAACATAACCCTAGGGACCACATAAAGATATTGATTTGGAGCAGTGATTCTGAACAAGGGGTACTTTTGTGGCACAGGGGACATCTGACAATGTCTGGAGACATTTCTGGTTGTTACAATTGTGCAGAGGGGCTACTGACATCTAGCTGGTACTGGCCAGGGATTCTGTGCACCATCCCACAGTGCACAGGACAGCCTCCACACGAAGAATTACTTGGCCCCAAATGTCAATAGTGCCAAGACTGAGACACCCTGATGCGAAGCAAGATTGAGATGCAAACACTTCAGTGTAATTTGTACCAACTTTGTGGCTGAGTTAATAAAAATACACTTACATATTTTGCTATGCTATGAAGTGAAAAATACAGAGCTTGACTCTGATACTTACATTTCTGAGCAGCTGTTTATAGCACTGCTCTTCTGTCTTTAAGTACTTACCTAGAACTAATTAGGAAGAATACTTTAAGGTGTCTCCTTATTGCCTTTAATTGGGTCTTGACATAATTGGTCTTCATTTTTCTCACCCAGCCAGAGGTCAGAAGTACAAACCTCGTCACATAGTTCTAAAGCAAAAGGAAAACTTTCAACAGTGTTCTGAAATACTGGAGCAATTATGATTCAAATTCCTAATAATGCTTCCATTAGACCTGTGTTATAGCTGTAAGTAAGTCATAGTTCTTCATATGAATATTTTTCCTAGAGATGGAGAGCAATTCCTCTCTGCCTATAAGACTGGTAACATATGCCCATTGTTTGGGATGAGAGATCTAAGTAAACATTTCCATCAGGTTTCATTGTTATAAAAAAACAACCCACCCACTACACAGGAAATTAAGCAATAATTAATGAAAAGCAAGGGAACAGGTTATTAACACTTTCAGTACAAAAAGCAATCAAGGCTTCTTGCCAGTATCATGTATTACTTTTATTTATTTATTTTTTTTAACATCTTTATTGGAGTATAACTGTTTTACAATAGTGTGTTAGTTTCTCCCTTACAACAAAGTGAATCAGTTATACATATACATATGTTCCCATATCTCTTCCCTCTTGCGTCT
>NC_041227.1:34648667-34649494 GCF_002837175.3 Physeter macrocephalus
AGGAAGGAAGGGAGGAAAGAAGGGAGGAAGGAAGGAAGAAAGGAGGGAAGGAGGGAAGAAAGGAAGGAAGAAAGGAAGAAAGAAAGGGAGAAGAAAAAATAAAGTAGAATAAAATATAGTTATTAAAATAAAAAATAAATAAATAAATAAAAATTATTAAGATGAAAAATTTCTATTAAAAAAAAGAAAAAACAAAAAACAAAAAATAAAAAAATGGGTTGGACTAATCCTAGGACAAATGGTGGAAACAAAGCTATACAGACAAAATCTCACACCGCAGCACACACATACACACTCACAAAAAGAAAAAAGGGGAAAATAATAGTATATCTTGCTCCCAAAGTCCACCTCCTCAACTTGGGATATTTCGCTGTCTATTCAGGTTTTCCACAGATGCAGGGCCCTTCAAGTTGATTGTGGAGCTTTAATCCGCTGCTTCTGAGGCTGCTGGGAAAAACCTCCCCCTTCGCTCAGACAGGAAGGGGTTAAAGGAGCAGCTGATTCAGGGGCTCTGGCACAGGCCAGGTGGAGGGAGGGGCACGGATGCGGGGCGAGCCTGGGGCGGCAGGGGCTGGCGTGACGCTGCAAGCTCAAAATAAAAGGGAGAAAAAATAGAAAGTAAAGAAAAGGAAGGAAGGGAGGAAGGAGGGAGGGAGGGAAGAAATGAAGGAAGGAAGCAAGAAAGGAAGGAAGTAAGGAGGAGAGGAAGAAAGGGAGGAAGGCAGGGAGGAAGAAAGGGAGGAAGGAAGGGAGGAAGAAAGGAAGGAAGGAAGGGAGGAAAGAAGGGAGGAAGGAAGGAAGAAAGGAGGGAAGGAGGGAAGAAAGGA
>NC_041227.1:34650720-34663673 GCF_002837175.3 Physeter macrocephalus
AAGCCTCTCCGGCTGGTGAGTGCTGGTCGGCACCGATCCTCTGCGGGAATCTCTCCGCTTTTCCCTCCGCACCCCGCTGCTGCGCTCTCTTCCGAGGCTCCGGAGCTTCCCCCTCCGCCACCCACAGTCTCCGCCCGCGAAGGGGCTTCTAGTGTGTGGGAACCTTTCCTCCTTCACAGCTCCCTCCCACTGGTGCGGGTCCCGTCCCTATTCTTTGTCTCTGTTTATTCTTTTTTCTTTTGCCTACCCAGGTACGTGGGGGGGTTTCTTGCCTTTTGTGAGGTCTGAGGTCTTCTGCTTGCGTTCGGTGGGTGTTCTATAGGAGAAGTCCCACGTGTAGCTGTATTTCTGATTCTGTGAGGAGGAAGGTGATCTCCGCGTCTTACTCTTCCGCCATCTTGCCTGCTCTCCCCATGTATTGCTTTTAAAAGAAAGATTTTTGGAAAACTCATTTTGTTGGAACTTGACTAATTAGAAAACTAATTTGCAGCAACACTTATCAGTTCGAAGATACAATGCATAGTCAAGGCTGCACATTTAGAGTGCCCTGGATTTTTAAAACTATGAACCTTTTCAGGTTTTCTTAAGTGTGATCTATCAGTTGTTGCTGCATAAAATAGTTATTTATTGCTGCATAAAAGCTACTCTAAAGTTTAGTAGCTTAAAACAACAGTTATGTACTTAGCCCTTGATTCAGTGGGTTAGCAATTTAGGCTGGGCTGAATTGAATAGTTAAGGTTATTCTAGTCTTGGCTGGGCACACTTATGCATATACAGTCAGCAGTAGATCAAGGAAGTGATGCTGCTTCTTGCAGTTGGTTGGTTGTTGGCTGGTACAGAATCAGGACAACTGGGTCATCAGACACCAAGCTAGCCCTGGTCTGTTCACATAGAGAGGCAAGGGTCTGGAGAGAGAGGGAGAGAGAGAGAGAGAGCGTGCAGAAGCATGCAAGGCCTCTTGCAGTCTAAATTGGTACAAAATTGTTTTTGTCACATTCTATAGGCTAATGAAAGTTAAAAAGGCCAGCCCAGGTTGGAGGTATGGAGAAACAGGTTCTAGCACCTAAGTTTTGCCTCGGGCTTTGTTTTCTATGAAACTCAGATTATGAGATTTTCTATCACTCTACAGGTTTTTTTTTCCTTTTCTTTAGCCAATGTGCTTGAATATGCTTAATTTTTTTTTGTATAAGTACTATTAAGCTAGGATTAATAAAAATAAAACAACACAACATTGTAAATCAACTATATTCCAATAAAAAAAATTTTTTAATTACATATAGTCCCATTACCTCCACAATAAAACAGTCCATTATTTTCCAATTTTCTTTTCTAATGCTTTTCCACCTACAACATTTTGCAGTAATTCCTCCTTGACTACTTATCATAATATATTCTGCATTTTCTTCTTTTTTAACCTAACCCCATCATGATAGTCATTACCATTACTGAATTATCTTCAAAAATTTTGCTAATGGCACAATACTCCAAATTTTGAGGGATCTGACAGATTATTTTCATTTTCCTTGACAGATGCTTAGTCTTTTTTGTTCTCTTATTGACTCTTTAAGGTTTTACCATTAATGATACTCATAAAAATTTATATATAAATATTTTCTAACCTCTGCTTTTCTAACATGTAGCATGATTGAATAAAAGATCACAAGAACTTGATATGATTTGAACAATCACTTAGTATAAAATGTGCTGCAAAATATAGTCACTAACAATAATCAGATTGTTAGTTTTATAATTTTGGGTGATTTATATAAAAGAAATGAATTGTTTGATTTGTTCACTCAAAAAATATTTGTCATATGTGGGCATCATTGTAGTCTTCTTAAATACAAATACGAATAAAATATGGAATTGACCTCAAGGAGTTTTCAGACACTGAAGTTCTGCTTCTTGCTACTCTAGTTACTTGACTAGTTACTTAAATTTATAGTCATTATTATTTACTATAATTATTATTAAATTAAAATCAAAATTATATTTTAAGGTTATAAAATGGTGTGGTGTTTGAGCAGGAATAGAAAAAAATAACTAATGGAACAGAATTCAGAAACAGACTCATGATAAATGAGAAAATATTATTTAGAGGTGACATTTCAATTCAATGGGCTTAGACTATTAAATAAATTATTGTTGCACCAATAATCCATTCACTTTGGGCAATAAAATAAAACTATTACCTACACATACCATAAAATATAAAATCCAGGTGGAATAAATTTCTAGAAGAACAAGGAAATATAGCAGAGGTTAGGAAGTTCTTCCTATGCAAAACTCAAAATTCATAAAGGTAAAGATAGCCAGATTTGGTTTTATAAAAATGTTTTAAATATTCTGTAAATATAAACTTATAAGATGAATGACAGACTTGAAGAAAATATATAACATTCAGAAAAGTTAAAAACAGATACTATTTCTGTAATATTCAGGTTTCAGTTGCAGGTAGAAAATCCGTACAAGATGCTTTAGGCTGAAAACAATCTAATATGGGGAACAGGATATAAGCAAAATCAACATAGGAGCTAGAAGAGTAGAAGTTATTTCCAGGGGACATCAGCATCATGGTGGAGTGAGATGCTCCCTTTATCCCTCCCCCTCAATCTACAACCCGTAAAACATTCACAATTCAGAAACATGACTCTGCCTTACATACCAGGATGCTGAAAATCCTGCAAATTTGTGCATCTAAATGTGGGTAGACTGGAACGCATAGAGGAGGTGGACGCAGGGGAACAGTGGAGGCAGTGTCTCCAGTCCTGGATGCCCCAGCTTCAGCAGCTGAGCCTGCAGCCCCAGAGAACTTGGTAGCCGCAGGGGAGGTGGTACAAATGACTTCAGTCTCCTTGCTACAACAATGCACATGGCCACAAGTAACTTGGCAGCACTGGCAGTGGACCTGAGACCCCATCCCTCCAGTCACAGAGGCACCCATTACTCAGGCCCCTTGAGCCCCACCCACAGCAGCAGAGCCCATGTACCTGACAACATCAGACATGACAGAGGTGCCCACGTGTCCCTGGTTGCTCCTGCCTCCTCCACCTCCCCTCACAGTGGTGGAGACTGTGACTCAGAAGATCCTGGACCTGGCAGAAAAGTCCACCATCCTGATACCCCAGGCAGCAACACTAGTGACACTGGAGAGTCAGCAGCAAGGCACCGATAACCCAGAGGCACAAGCAGTGATAATGAGGGCACTGACAGAGGTGGTGGAGGGTGGCAAATGTGGACTCTCAAATATAACCAGAGGTCTCTTAGGTAAGAAAATCTAAAAACCTGTGCTATTGTGCCACCTACTGAAAAGCAAAAGAAAGTCCTCTAATTTCTAACCTGTTAAATCTTTAGAAACAAGTTAAAAAAAATTAAATTAAAAAGCTTTACCTAAAGAAGAAAGATGTTTGCTACTTCTAATGCACCAGCAGAAGAAAAACTCATCAAGCACCATAAAGAATCACAGTAATACTGTACTACAAAAGAAAATGACAATTCTCCAGAAGCCAAACTTAAAAGCATGGAATATTGCAATCTGATAGAGAATTCAAAATAGGTGTCATGTAGTAACTCAATAAGAGAAATTTACAGTTATACAGGCCTACCTCAAGAAAAAGAAAAATCTCAAATAAACAATCTAACGTTTTACCTAAAAGAACTAGAAAAAGAAGAACAAAGCTCAAAGAGTGTAGAAGGAAGGAAATAATAAAAATCATAGTGAAAATAAATGAAATAGAAAAGATCAATCAAACTAAGAGCTGGTTCCTTGAAAAGATAAATGAAATTGACAAGCCTTTAGCTAGACTCATTAAGAAAAAAAGAGAAGGCTCTCACAGATGAAATCAGAAATGAAACAGGACGTTTTACCTAAAAGAACTAGAAAAAGAAGAACAAAGCTCAAAGAGTGTAGAAGGAAGGAAATAATAAAAATCATAGTGAAAATAAATGAAATAGAAAAGATCAATCAAACTAAGAGCTGGTTCCTTGAAAAGATAAATGAAATTGACAAGCTTTTAGCTAGACTCACTAAGAAAAAAAGAAGGCTCTCACAGATGAAATCAGAAATGAAAGAGGAGAAATAACAATGTATAACACAGAAATACAAAGGATTACAAAATAATACTCTGGACAGGTAAACACCCACAAATAGAAAAAACTAGAAGAAATGGACAAATTCTTAGTATCATACAACATCCCAAGACAGAAAGATGAAGAAATAGAAAATCTTAGTAGACTGATCACTAATAAAGAGATTGAAAGAGTAATCAAAAATCTCCCCAAATACAAAAGTCCAGGACCAGATGGCTTCACTGGTGAATTCTACCAAACATTCAAAGATTTAATAACTATCCTCAAACTCTTCCAAAATTTGAAGAAGAGGGAATGCTTCCTAATTCATTTTATGAGGCCAACATTACCTTGACATCCAAACCAGACAAAAACAACACAGAAAAGGAAAAGTATAGGCTAATGGACATAGATGCAAAAATCCCCCCAAAAACATTAGCAAATGGTTCATACACCACAATCAAGTGGGATTTATTCCAGGGATACAAGGATGGTTCAACAACCACAAATCAATCAACATTATGCACTACATTAACCAAATGAAGAATAAAAATGATATGATCATCTCAGAAATAACATTTGACAAGATTCAACACCAATTTTTTTAAAAAACTGCCGATAAAATGGGTATAAAAATAACATGCTTTAACATAATGCATCATTCTGAATGATAAAGAACTGAAAGCTTTCCCTCCAAAATCAGGAATAAGACAAGGATGCCCACTCTTATGCAACATAGTACTGGAAGTTTTAGTCAGAGCAATTAGGCAAGAAAAAGAAATAAAAGGCATCCAAATTAGAAGGAAAAAAGTAAAACTTTTACTATTTGGATAACATGGTATAGAAAACTTGAAAGACTCCACCCAAAAACTATTAGAAATAATAAACAAATATGGTAAAGCTACATAATACAAAATCAACGTACAAAAATCTGTTCCATTTATGTATGCTAACAGTGAGCTATCAGAAAGAGAAATTAAGAAAATAATCCCATTTACAATTGCAAAGAAAAGAAAAAAATACCTAGGAATACATTTATCCAAGGGGATGAAAGACCTATATACTGAAAACTATAATACATTGTTGAAAGAAATTGAAGATGACACAAATAAATGGAATGATATTCTATGATCATTGATTGGAAGACATAACATTGTTAAAATGTTCATATTACCTAAAACAATCTACAGATTCAATACAATCCATATTAAAATCCCAAGGACATTTTTTCACAGAAATAGAACAAAAACTCTAAAATTTATATGGAACTACAGAAGAGCTCAAATTGCCAAAGCAATCCAGAGAAAAAAAAGAACAAAGCTGGAGGTATCACACTTCCTGATTTCAAACTATATTACAAAGCTAGAGTAATCAAAACAATATAAAATTGGCAGAAAAATAGATTCATAAATCAATGGAACATAATTGAGAGCCCAGAAATAAACCTACACATATATGGCAATAAATTTACAACAAAGGTGCAAAAAACATACAATGGAGAAAGAATAGTATTTTCAAATAAGTGGTGTTGGGAAAACTGAACAGTCACATGCAAAAAAATGAAACAAGACCACTGTCTCATACCACACACAAAAATCAACTCAAAATAGATTAAAGACTTGAACCATAAAACTCTTAGAAGCAAATATGGGGAATGAGTTCTTTGACATCAGTCTTAGCAATATCTTTCTAGATGTGTCTCCTCAGTCAAGGGAAACAAAAGCAACAATAAACAAATGGAGCTGCATCAAACTAAAATGCTTCTGCACTGCAAAGGAAACCATCAGCAAAATGAACTTCTCAAGTAATTTAGACTAGAACTACCATATGACCCAGCAATCCCACTTCTGGGTATTTATCCAAAAAATACGAAAATACTAATTTGAAAAGATACATGCACCCCTACATTCACTGCAGCATTATTTACAACAGCCAAGATATGGAAACAACGTAAGTGCCTGTCAATGAATGAATAGATATTCATTCCATATATAGTGTGTGTATACATATATATATATATATGTATACACACACACACACAATGGAATACTACTCAGCCATAAAAAAGACGAAATCTTGTCATTTGTGACAACATGGATGGACTTTGAGGGTACTACGCTAGGTAAAATAAGTCAAATGGAGAAAGACAAATACCATATGATTTCACTTACATGTGGAATATAAAAAGCAAACAAACAACAACTAACCCAAATAAATGAACAAATCAAGCCAAACAAAACCAAACACATAGATACAGAGAAAAGAGTAGTGGTTATCAGAGGAGAAAGGTCGGGGGGAGGGGAAATGGGTAAAAGGGGATCAACTGTATGGTGATGGATGGAAACTAAATTTTTGGTGGTAAGCACACTGTGGTGTATACAGAAGTAGAAATATAATGTGGACATGAAATGCAATGTTATAAAGCAATGTTACTTCAATAAAACATAAATTTAAAAAAAAATAAATTATGTCCAGCCTCAAAACTACTCTGCCCCAGGTATGATCTGGGAAGCTACCTCTGCTTCCTGCTGCAGGAAGCTAACAAACCCTGACTCTGTTGTTACTACTGCTGATAAAAATCCATGTTCCATTTGTCTAAATGAGGAGAATTGCCTTCATTAATAAAGTTAACAGATGAACCAAGAAGACGCATACAGATTAGAAAGTTGAACTACAGCCATTGATTCCAAAGCCGTACCACCTCCTCAAGTGATATCTGTGAAATAAATGTCCTGAGCCCTGCCTCTTCCATCTCTTCTGAGCAACATACTCTGCAAGTGCATCTGATTGGTGGCTCCTAATGATGTTCAGTACCCAAGTTTCAAAAATATCTGGGAAATCTGGTGTTTACCTGCCCACTTTTGCATGCAAGAAGTGGGTTGGGTTGAAAGTTAAGTGAGTCAACTGACCACAATCTCTAATATGCAAAGGGTTCCTATGAATCAATAAGAAAAGGATGACGAATTGATTACCAAAAATAATTCACAGAAAACGAAATTTTAAAAACTTACCTACTATAAAAGAATGTTCTTCCTCATTAGCAATCAGGGAAGAACTTTACATAGTTAAAAAAATCAGATTGACTGAAATAATAAATAGTATCTAATATTGGCAGGAAGAAGGAACTCTCATTGACCTATTGACCTGTGGCGAGGGAGAAAGTTTATTCAGGTTTCCCCTGCCCTTTTTGGAGGGCAACTTGTTATTATCAATCAATATTTAAAATCCTTTGACCCAACAGTACTTCATCCAGTAATCTGTCCTTCAGCAATACCTAAACTTGTACAAAGAGACATGTATAAAGTGTCTTTGTATCATGGTTTGATGTCAAATAATTAGAAATAATTTAAATGTTCATCAGAAAGGCAATATTTAAATTGTACAATCATGTTATAGAATTTTATACAGATTTTTTTGAGAACTATATTTATGAAGATGGACATGGAAAATGTCCATGAATATTAGTAAATGTAAAAGCAAGTTGCAGAACTATAGGGAAAGATCCTTTTTTTGAAAAATAAAACATTCATGTAACCTATCTATCCCCATTTCTCTACAAAAAATCTCAGTAATATCTACATTGGTTATTTGGTGTGTGTGTGTGGATGTGTGTGAAAGATTCTAGAAGAATATACATAACATTGTTACCAATGATTACTCTGGGACAATGAGGTTGGAGAGGAGACTTTGATCTTTACCCTGCATGTATTTATATTGTTTGAATATTTTGCAAGTTGCAATGCTCTTGTGAGTGAAAAAAATGCATGATGTACCAAGGAAAATGCTGTCAACAGTTATTCAAACTGTTAGATTTTGCCCTAAAACCCTCATTCCAAATGCTGTCAATGATAATTTCCAGGATTATCATCATAGAATATCATTGAGGGCTAAAATCTTGCCTATGAAATCTTTTGAGATTTGTCTGTCTGATAATCATCAAAACTTCCAAGTTAAACTAATTAACCTTGATACCATTTCTAGGGCCTGCCCACTCCGCACATCTTTGCCGTTACAGCACTCTGTCTCCAGCTGGCAATAGATATTATATGCTACTGAATGATGCTACTGCTAAATTCCAATCTAACAAACATCTCTCAGAATTTACCAAAAAGAGCTAAAATACAAATCCCGGGGTACTGTGCAATTATTTTGGCTACTCCTTGGCCTAAGAGAAACTGCTAGACATTTAAAATTAATAATAAAAATAGCTAATGAGGCAGTACTTATTTTTTCTGTACATAAATTGCCTGATTTCCCTGCAGCTCACACTGCTTGATTTTTGGCCCTGAGTATTTAATGAGAATGAAAATCATATGATGCAACTGTGGGGCCATTTGCTCCTTTAAATTACCAAACCCAGACATTCCTGGAAATGGCATTGTCTATTATCATTACAGGAAAACATCCTGTTCTCACCAAAGCTCATGGGGGCATACCCAAACTGAGAATGTATTTTCAAAGAGCAACAGCCAGCTTTGCTTAGCACAAATCTTTACTCTGAAGCTGATTAGAAGAGCTGTCCAAACCATTTAGAGTTTGAGATATACTGGATAATTTCCAGCTCACGTGTGTAAGCCCAGGGTACGAACACTCAATAAATTAATCTCTAAACTAGGTGGAAATAGAAAATTATGCTGAATAGAGACAGATAATTATCATAACAAATAAAAGAGAGTTTAAAAATGACAACATACTATCTTCCCAAGTAGGAGTTTATTCTGTCACCTGGAATTCTTCAATATAAATGAACATATTCTCTAGAATAAGTGTTAATTGAAATATGTATTTTTCCTCCTTTGCCACTGATAATTGTCTCAGACTAAGAAAACTTGATCCATCTGGATTTCTTAATTCTCTTCCCCTCATTTTTATTCTTTTATCATTTGGAGGGAAATCTCAATGTAAAACAAGTCTTTGCTCTCAAAGTCTTAAGTTTTGTCTCTTTGGATCCTGATTTTGAAGCAAGTTTCCCATGTAACCCTTGCAAATTGAGGTCTCCAAATAAAGTCAATTTTGAATTACATAGATATGGAAAGAAGCAGTTACCTGGGTGTCCTCAGTGTCACGGAGACCATTCTGGAGAATTGCTTCAGACAAAGGGGCTTGGCAAGGGAGAATGCCAAGATTCCTGCAGCATCAGTTTCTATTAACAGTAATAACCCCACAACCGTATGTGTCTCATTCCAGACCCACTGTCTTCCTTCCTGTTGCAAGAATAAAATACTGACTTTCTGGTTACTTTTCTCTTTTCCCATTTACGAATTCCTACCCTTCATTTAGAGCCAGTTTAAATTCAACCAATACTTTTATGATTCCTTAATCTTTTCTGGTACAGAAATCTCTTTTTGCCTTGTCAATTCATATCCATAAACTTCAAGAAATTTTTAGTGCAATTATGCTTGTATCATTTATAATTTTATAACAATAGTGTCTGCTCTCCAGAAGTAGATTGAGAATTATTTCAGGCTAGGGTCTCAACTTGAATACATTTTTATCCATTAAAAAAAATTAAGGTATAATTCTCCCTTTTTTGTGTACAGTTCTGCAAGTTTTGACAGATGCATGTAGTCATGTAGCCACCTTCAAGGTCAATAAGGAGGGCACATCATTTACGTCAAAAAATTCTCCTACACCCGTTTCTGGTCAGTCTCTACACACATCCCCAGCTCCTGGCAACCATGGATCTATTTTCTGTCCATAGTTTTGTCTTTGCAAAAGTGTGATATAAATGAAGTCATACAGTAGCCTTCTGAGTCTGGCTTCTTTCACTTAGTGTATTTGAGATTCATTTATATTGCTGCATGTTTCAGCAGTTCATTCCTTTTTATTGCTTAGTAGTATTCCATTTTATGTATATACTGCAGTTTGTTTACCAACACTCCAGCTGAAGGATATTTGAGTTGTTTCCAGTCTGGGGTGACTATAAGTTTGATAGATTATCATTATCTTAGTAATTGTCCATCCACTGAGCCCCACCCTTCTCCCTGGCTATAAATTCTCACTGTTCCTCTTGTACAGGTTTTTGAATACAGGTGAATACAGGTTTTCATTTCATTGGGGTAAATACCTAGTAGTGGGATTGTTGGGTCCTATAGTACAGGTATGTTTAACTTCTACTATATTTTCTCTTATACCCTACATTTTTTTGGCTGTACTGTGTGGCATGTGGGTTGTTAATTCTCTGACCAGGAATTGAACCTGCACCCCCTGCAGTGGAAGCACAGAGTCTTAACCACTGGACCACCAGGGAAGTCCCATATACCCCACATCCTTGTATGCTGCCTTATGTAACTGAGACATTAGTTGGGCTCCCTTCCTTTAATGGTCTGGGTAAAATTGGTTCACAGTCTCAATGAGTTCAAGGTTTTCTCCTAATGTCATTTTATTTGGGGGAATTTCACTTTGATGGGTACCACTGCATTTGATTTCTGGGTCCTTTAAAAGATGTCCTCCCACCACTAATAACCTCGATTGGAAATTTGTACACCTTGCAATTAATTAGATAGTGTCTGGTCACATAAAAGCATGAGTAAGTATTATACATTTTACTGAAAGTTCATAGGGACCATAAGTTGTGAAGGTGAATGTGTTACATTTTACATCCCACAGAAAACAACTAAAAATTACATCTTAAACATCTCAGTCCTTTTATGGAATCCCAACTTGGACACTCACCATTCTGACTTCTTTCTACTCTTGCCCTTTTAGGAGCTAGTCTTGTTAACCTCTCTCTAAGCCTAAAGCAATTTTCCTCCTTCTGTATACAGGGCAACTCATCTCTCCCTGGTTGCTCTTCCCAAGAGTGCATATATATACTTAGTAAAGCAGAATAAAGGCTTTCATTTTAAGATTATTTTCCCTACTTAGAATATGTAGTTTCTGCTTAAAGATGCTATTTTTTTAATTAAGTTCTAATTCTTTGAAAGCTGACTACTTATATACAATTCAAGTTGATAATTATTAGCTTATCAGTTAGCTAGTACTGTGTAAAAAACCACCCCCAAATTTAGTGGCTTAAAGACCAACAAATTTTTTTTTATTACTCTGAGGTCTCAGGTGAGCTAGAAAGTTCTGGTTGCATCTGGTTTCACTCCTGTCTCTACAGTCAACAGTTGGTTGTGTTGACAGTTCTGCTGACCTAAGCCAGGCTGCCTCACATGCTTGGCTGTAGGATGTTTTAACATGGCCTTGGCTAAGACTAGCGAGTTCTCATCCATGTTGTCTTCCAATGTTCCACCAAATAGCCTGGCTTGTTCTCATGGAAGTGGTAGGGTCTAAGAGAAAGTGTGGAAGCATCCATGGCTCCCTCAGAACCAGCACACCATCACTTCCATTCTGTTGGCTGAGCAAATCACAAGGCCAGCCCAGATTCCAGGGTGGAGAAAGAGACTCCATCTGTCAATGGGGGTTGCTACAAAGACACATTACATAGAGGATGCATGTAGGAAAGGTGAAGAACTAGGGACTTTTGTGCAATCAATCTAGCATGCTTACAATCAGAATATTCTATTGATTAGAAGATCAATTTTTCCTATAATTCTTTTTGTAAATTAAATTTTATTTATTTATTTTTTTATACAGCAGGTTCTTATTAGTTATCTATTTTATACATATTAGTGTATATATGTCAATCCCAATCTCTGAATTCATCCCACCGCCACCCACCCCCGCTTTTCCCCCTTGGTTTCCATACATTTGTTCTCTACACCTGTGTCTCTATTTCTGCTTTGCTACCGGTTCATCTGAACCATTTTTCTAGATTCCACATAATATGAGTTAATATATGGTATTTGTTTTTCTCTTTCTGACTTACTTCACTCTGTATGACAGTCTCTAGGTCCATCCATGTCTCTACAAATGACCCAGTTTCATTCCTTTTTCTGGTTGAGTGATATTTCATTGTATATATGTACCACATCTTTTTAATCTGTTCATCTGTCGATGGGCATTTAGGTTGCTTCCATGACCTGGCTGTTGTAAATAGTGCTGCAGTGAACATTGGGGTGCATGTGTCTTTTTGAATTATGATATTCTCTGGGTATATGCCCAGTAGTGGGATTGCTGGGTCATATGGTAATTCTATATTTAGTTTTTTAAGGAACCTACATACTGTTCTCCATAGTGGCTATATCTCTTTACATTCCCACCAGCAGTGCAAGAGGGTTCCCTTTTCTCTACACCCTCTCCAGCATTTGTTGTTTGTAGATTTTCTGATGATGCCCATTCTAACCGGTGTGAGGTGATACCTCATTGTAGTTTTGATTTGCATTTCTCAATAATTAGTGATGTTGAGCAGCTTTTCATGTGCCTCTTGACCATCTGTATGTCTTCTTTGGAGAAATGTCTATTTAGGTCTTCTGCCCATTATTTGATTAGGTTTTTTTTTTTTAATATTGAGCTGCATGAGTTGTTTATATATTTTGGATACTAATCCTTTGTCCGTTGGTTCAATTGCAAATATTTTCTCCCATTCTGAGGGTTGTATTTTCGTCTTGTTTATAGTTTCCTTTGCTGTGCAAAAGCTTTTAAGTTTAATTATGTCCATTTTCTAATTTTTGTCTTTATTTCCATTACTCTAGGATGTGGGCCAAAAAAGATCTTCCTGTGATTTATGTCAAAGAGTGTTCTTCCTGTTTGCCTCTTTTGTCATAGATTAGTTGACCATAGGTGTGGAGGTTTATCTCTGGGCTTTCTATCCTGTTCCATTGATCCATATTTCTGTTTTTGTGCCAGTACCATATTGTCTTGTTTACTGTAGCTTTGTAGTATAGTCTGAAGTCAGGGGGTCTGCTTTCTCCAATTTTGTTTTTTCCCCCAAGATTGCTTTGGCTATTCAAGGTCTTTTGTGTCTCCATACAAATTTTAAGATTTTTTTGTTCTAGTTC
>NC_041227.1:34663918-34665506 GCF_002837175.3 Physeter macrocephalus
AGTATAGTCATTTTCACAATATTGATTCTTCCAATCCAAGGACATGGTATATCTCTCCATCTGTTTGTGTCATTTTTTATTTCTTTCATCAGTGTCTTTTTTCTATTCCAATTTTTAAAAAATTTCAGCTTCATTGAGGTATAATTAACAAATCAAATTGTAAGATATTTAAAGTATATATCTTAGTGATTTAAGTTTTGTATTTTTGGATCTTGTTTAAGAAACATTTCCCCATCCTAAGTCACAAAGATATTCTCCTGCTTCTTCTTCCATTAGCCTCACTGTTTTACGTTTCCATTTATATCTTATGCTATCTGAAACTTACCTTTGTATTTAGTGTAAGGTAGGGATTTAGTGTAATTTTTCTTCATACTGTAAACCATGTTTATCAACATAATTTCTAAGCAATCTATTCTTTTCTCATGAAGATGGCCTTGCCACATTTGTGGTGTTGCCTTTTTTGTACATCATGTTCTACGTATCATGAGTCTATTTTCAAGCTTTCTATCTCTTCTATTTGTTTGTTTATTTGAACCCAGGGGCAGAACAGGAATAAAGACACAGAGGTAGAGAATGGACTTGAGGACACAGGGAGGGGGAAGGGTAAGCTGGGATTAAGTGAGAGAGTGGCATTGACATATATACACTACCAAATGTAAAATAGCTAGTGGGAAGCTGTCGCATAGCAGAGGGAGATCAGCTCCCTGCTATCCCACCTAGAGGGGTGGGATAGGGAGGGTGGGAGGGAGAGACAAGAGGGAGGGGATATGGGGATATATGTATATGTATAGCTGATTCACTATGTTATACAGCAGAAACTAACACAACATTGTAAAACAATTATACTCCAATAAATATGTTTAAAAAAATCATCAGTGTCTTACAGTTTTCTGAGTACAGGGCTTTTACCTCTTTAGGTAGGTTTATTCCTAGGTATTTTATTCTTTTTGTTGCAGTGGTGAATGGCATTGTTTCCTTAATTTCTCTTTCTGATCTTTCCTTGTTAGTGTATAGGAATGCAAGAGATTTCTGTGCATTAATTTTGTATCCTGCAACTTTACCAAATTCATTGATTAGCTCTAGTAGTTTTCTGGTAGTATATTTAGGATTATTTATGTATAGTATCATGTCATCTGCAAACAGTGACAGTTTTACTTCTTCTTTTCCAATTTGGATTCCTTTTATTTCTTTTTCTTCTCTGACTGCTGTGGCTAGGACTTCCAAAATTATGTTGAATAGTGGTGAGAGTGGTCATCCTTGTCTTTTCCTGATCTTAGATGAAAGGCTTTCAGTTTTTCACCATTGAGAATGATGTTTGCTGTGGATTTGTTGTATATGGCCTTTATTATGTTGAGGTAGGTTCCCTCTACGCCCTCTTTCTGGAGAGTTTTTATCATAAATGGGTGTTGAATTTTGTCAAAAGCTTTTTCTTCATCTATTGAGATGATCATATGGTTTCCATTCTTCAGTTTGTTAAAATGGTGTATCACATTGATTGATTTGCACATACTGAAGAATCCTTGCATCCCTGGGATAAACCCCACTTGATCACGGTGTATGATCCTTTTAATATCTTGTTGGATTCTGT
>NC_041227.1:34666035-34668101 GCF_002837175.3 Physeter macrocephalus
CCTGTGTCTGGTTTTGGTATCAGGGTGATGGTGGCCTCGTAGAATGAGTTTGGGAGTGTTCCTTCATCTGCAATTTTTTGGAAGAGTTTGAGAAGGATGGGTGTTAGCTCTCTAAATGTTTGATAGAATTCACCTGTGAAGCCATCTGGTCCTAGATTTCGTTTGTTGGATGTTTTTCATCACAGTTTCAATTTCACTGCTTGTGATTGGTCTGTTCATATTTTTTATTTCTTCCTGGTTCAGTCTTGGAAGGTTATACCTTTCTAAAAATTTGTCCATTTCTTCCCGGTTGTCCATTTCATAGGCATAGAGCTGCTTGTAGTAGTCTCTTATGATACTTTGTATTTCTCTGGTGTCCATTGTAACATCTCCTTTTTCATTTCTAATTTTATTGATTTGAGTCCTCTCCCTCTTTTTCTTGATGAGTCTGGTTAAAGGTTTATCAATTTTGTTGATCTTCTCAAAGAACCAGTTTTTAGTTTTATTGATCTTTGCTATTGTTTTCTTTGTTTCCATTTCATTGATTTCTGCTCTGATCTTTATGATTTTTTTCCTTTGACTAAATTTGGGTTTTCTTTGTTCTTCTTTCTCTAGTCCCTTTAGGTGTAAGATTAGATTGTTTATTTGAGATTTTTCTTGTTTCTTGAGGTAGGATTGTATTGCTAGAAACTTCCCTCTTAGAACTGATTTTGTTGCATCCCACAGGTTTTGGATCTTCGTGTTTTCATTGTCATTTGTCTCTATGTATTTTTTGATTTCCTCTTTGATTTCTTCAGTGATCTCTTGGTTATTTAATAACATATTGTTTAGCATCCATGTGTTTGTGTTTTTTTATGTTTTTTTAACCTGTAACTGATTTCTAATATCATAGTGTTGTGGTGGGAAGGTGCTTGATATGATTTCAATTTTCTTAAATTTGCCAAGGCTTGATTTGTGACACAAGATGTGATCTATCCTGGAGAATGTTCCGTGTGCACTTGAGAAGAAAGTGTAATCCACTGTTTTCAGATAGAATGTCCTATAAATATCAATTAAATCTACCTGGTCTATTGTTGCTTTTGGATGGAAGGCTCTATAAATATCAATTATGTCTATCTGGTCTAATGTGTCATTTAAGGCCTGTGTTTCCTTACTGATTTTCTATCTCGACGATTTGTCCATTGATGAAAGTGGGGTATTAAAGTCCCCTACTCTGATTGTGTTACTGTCAATTTCCTCTTTTATAACTGTTAGCATTTGCCTTATGTATTGAGGTGCTCCTATGTTGGGTGCATATATATTTATAATTGTTATATCTTCTTCTTGGATTGATCCCTTGATCATTATGTAGTGTTCTTCCTTGTCCCTTGTAACATTATTTTAAAGTGTATTTTATCTGATACGTGTATTGCTACTCCAGGTTTCTTTTGATTTACATTTGCATGGAATATATTTCCATCCCCTCACTTTCAGTCTGAATGTGTCCCTAGGTCTGAAGTGGGTCTCTTGTTGACAGCATATACATTGGTCTTGTTTTTGTATCCATTCAGCGAGCCTGTGTCTTTTGGTGGGAGCATTTAATCCATTCACATTTAAGGTAATTATGGATATGTATGTTCCTATTACCATTTTCTTAATTGTTTTCGGTTTGTTTTTGTAGGTCATTTTCTTCTCTTGTGTTTCCCACTCAGAGAAGTTCCTTTAGCCTTTGTTGTAAAGCTGGTTTGGTGGTGCTGAATTCTCTTAGCTTTTGCTTGTCTGTAAAGCTTTTGAATTCTCCATCAAATCTGAATGAGATCCTTGCTGGGTAGAGTAATCTTGGTTGTAGTTTCTCACCTTTCATCACTTTAAATATATCATGCCTCTACCTTGTGGCTTGTAGAGTTTCTGCTGAGAAATCAGCTGTTAACCTTATGGGAGTTCCCTTGTATGTTATTTGTCGTTTCTCCCTTGTTGCTTTTAATAATTTTTCTTTGTCTTTAATTTTTGTCAGTTTGATTACTATGTGTCTCAGCATGTTTCTCCTGGGGTTTATCCTGCCTGGGACTCTCTGTGCTTCCTGGACTTGGGTGGCTATTTCCTTTCCC
>NC_041227.1:34668270-34690022 GCF_002837175.3 Physeter macrocephalus
TTCTTTAATGTGTTCTGCAGCAGTGAATTCCACCATTCTGTCTTCCAGGTCAGTTATCTGTTCTTCTGCCTCAGTTATTCTTCTATTGATTCTTTCTAGTGTATTTTTCATTTCAGTTATTGTATTGTTCATCTCTGTTTGTTCTTTAATTCTCCTAGGTGTTTGTTCTTTAATTCTTCTAGGTCTTTGTTAAACATTTCTTGCATCTTCTTGATCTTTGCCTCCATTCTTTTTCCGAGGTCCTGAGTCATCTTCGCTATCATTATTCTGAATTTTTTTTCTGGAAGATTACTTATTTTAATGTTGTTCCAGAAGTCTCTTAGGCTGTCTTCATTTCTTTTCATCTTTTTTCTTTAATGTGTTCTGCAATTCCACCATTCTATCTTCCACGTCACCCCTCTGTTCTTCTGCCTCAGTTATTCTGCTATTGATTCCTTCTAGTGTAGTTTTCATTTCAGTTATTGTATTGTTCATCTCTGTTTGTTTGTTTTTTAATTCTTCTAGGTCTTTGTTAAACTTTTCTTGCATCTTCTCAATCGTTGCCTCCATTCTTTTTCCGAGGTCCTGGATCATCTTCACTATCATTATTCTGAATTCTTTTTCTGGAAGGTTGCCTATCTCCATTTAGTTGTTTTTCTGGGGTTTTATCTTGTTCCTTCATCTCATACATAGATCTCTGCCTTTTCATCTTGTCTCTTTCTGTGACTTGGTTTTCATTCCACAGGCTGCAGGACTGTAGTTCTTCTTGCTTCTGCTGTCTGCCCTCTTGTGGATGAGGCTATCTAAGAGGATTGTGCCTTTTCTATAATTACCAATATGCAAAATTTTAACTTTATTCAGCTCAAGAACTCAAAGATAATTAAAATAAACATCACACTTCATTTTAAAAAATGTCATACTTTCCCTAATGAAAAGCTAAAACCACATTATTGGACTCCTTTCAATTTAATAAACTACACGTAACCTAAAGCTAAAGTAGTACCACTATGATTCTCTGTCAGCTATTTTAGTCAATGCCATTGAATCCGTTTAAATAAAACATTAAATTGGTTGTATAAAAAATGTTTAAATAGAAAGAAAATATGGAATAAAAGGGAAACTCGTTTACAACTTAGAAATTCCCTAATTTGTTCTTTTTTGGAGGCGGTAATTTCATGAAATTATACAAGTACATATTTTAAAGAGTAAAATATGAGAGTTTTCCAATGTTTGAAACAGCAATTCCCTACATCCCTGCAGTCACTGTCCTCTTCCAACAGGCAAATATTTGCATCCTTTTACATCTATTCTTTTTGTTTAGACATCCACATTGCTCAAAATTCCACGCTAATATTGCCTTCTCTTAATTTTCAGTCTTGGGTGTTGTCTGTTGTTTTCCTATTAGGGAAAGTGATGGATCGTGCATGATCTCTCCTGCATCTTCCTGCTCCCTTATCCCCCAACAAAGACACTTTTCCCCCTCTTCCCATCCTCTTAGGATATTTATATCCCAATTTGGGTTAGTACAATATGCAATTTTTATTATAGGAATGCTCTCTGCATGTCCTCCCTGTGATATACTTTAATTACTTTCCATGTCTTGTGAACCTATTATTTTGTTTGTTTTGTTTGTAATTAATATTCATCTGTTTTATTTGTTTCTTTAATTCTCTTTGTATTTTTTTAGTAATGCAACCTCAAATTCTCCAATATATTTATCTCTCCTTTTAATTATTCAGATATGTCATTATCCAATAATTTCATCTTTTCAAATAAGTTTCTCCCAAAACCCTGCATCATGCTTTCATCAGGACAGTTGCCTTGTGCCTGGCAAATCAACACCCTTCTGATGGTTCTCTTTATCTCTTCCCTAAGTTGGGTTCTCTGTTTTTCAACCCTCTATCTTTTTTTTTTTTCTTTATTTCTTTGGTGGTGCACATCCTCCAAAATGTTCCTGAGGCAAAATTTTAGACACCTTGACTGTCTGAAAATATTCTAACCTCACATTAAGTGACAGGTTGCTAAGGTATAGAATTCTATTTGAAAATAAATTTCCTTTGGAATTATGAAGGCATTTCTCTGTTGTTTACATCATCTAGTGTTATCTATAGCTATCTAGAGTTGGCCATGAGAAGTTCAAGACCATTCTCAACTTTTATTCTTTAATTGTGATTATTTTTTTCTCTTGTCGAATCTTCTCTTTGTCCCCATGCATTTTACATTCCTCCAGTGTCTTGGCATAGGAATATTCCCATCCATTGTGCTTGGCCCTTGCTGGCTTCTTTCAATCTGGAAATTTGTATCCCTTTATTCTGGGGAATTTCTTGAATTATGGTTTCCTCCTCTCTTTCTCTGATATCTCTGTCTGAAATTCCAACTTTTTTTTTTGGTCTTTTAGACCTTCTGGACTGGTACTCTACCTTTCCTTTTCTTTTTTTCTCTTACTTTCCATCTCTGCCATTTTATTCTTCCTTTTGTGCAGATATTCTCAACTTTATTTTCCAAGACTTCCATGGAGTTTTTATGTCTGTTCTCATGTTTCAATTTCTAAGAGCTCTTTTTATTATCTGAACATTCCTTTCTGTAATATCCTGTTCTTTCATTCAAGAATGCAATGTCTTCCTTAAGGATTCTGAAGATATTAATGTAGATGCTTTTTAAATTTCTTCTCCTTGCATAATGTTTCCTTCTAAGTAGTTTTTTTCCCCCCTGTTTATTTTGGCCTTAATCTTTCATGCTAAATGTATCCCCACTGTCTGGTGATCCTAGGCTGTCTGCTTATATTTACTCCTAGGACCCTGAAATGCTGATTGGATGCCTTGGAGCCAGGGGGTGGGCTTTGTCAACTCTGGGCTCTACTGTAGAGGCATCTAAGGGAGCTCTCTGGAATCCTTAATGTCAGAGTCTTTAGCTCTTTCTTCTCGGACAGGTCAGTTTCCTCAGAGGAAGACTTTTAATTTCCTGGCTGGAAGACAGGTCTTGCTACCCACACTCTGGGAACTAAATGGGAAGAGAGGGCTGGGGGTATCAGAGTTAAGTATGCAAATATAGTCTCACCCTTAAGCCTGGAAGGGTAACCAGTAATCATGGTTTGCTCAAGACTGAGGTATTTCCTGGAATGCAGGATTTTGTGTGTTAAAATCAGTATGGGACAGTCGACCACTTTAGCCTGGGCAACATTCTTTAAAGGATCCTATTCTGGCCATTCTTTGGAGTGTCCTTCCCCAAGGTCAAGGGGACCTGTCTGTCATTTCTAGACTATGCTTCAGAATTCTTGTCCACATGACCTCAATCCTGCTTCAAGGAACCATGTGGGTCTCTTCTCTCATTTTGTCCTTTTTAGGGTGAATAATTTCACCCACAGTGTATGGGCCCCCTGAAACCAAGGGATGGCCAAGGAGTTTAACAGAGCTTGAATAGAGGACTGAGTCTCCACACATGCTCATTTCAGGACCCTGCCAGTAAGGCAGGGAACTAGAGTGAGAAGAGAGGCGAGGGTAGGCCAGGAGCCATGGTCCCCTTGCAAGAGGGTACTCTTGCTTTGGGCTCTGCAAATACCAGGTGCGAGCCGGAACCTTGCTCTCTTCACTGTGATATCTACTCTACTCTCAGCTGTGCCTAGACACCTCCAGTCCAGAGACCTCTCAATTATCCTCTCCCATGACTATATTTCTTGCATATTACCAGGCTGCAAAAGGGCAATTGCCCAGATACATGGAGTAACAGTAGGATCTTGTAATCAAACCTCCTTAAAAGACTTCCAACCAAACTGTCATGGTGCCATCTTCACTCCCACTTCAGGAAAACCCTACCCTGCCAATTCCTGAATCTGTTGGAGGTCTATGGGGTATTAACTGGATTGCATCTTCTCTTTCCCTACTTCAGGCTTGTAATTTAGCTTTCTTTCATTTGAGAAGTCAGGGTCCTCCCATCCATCCATTTTCCATCTTCCAACATCTGGTGGTATAGTTGCCACTCCAGTCTTTATATTAGTAGGTCTTATTTTTTAAATTGCTATGTTAAACTACTGCTGTGCTAATAGAATTTACAGAGGGAAAAAAGCAAATATGTATGTTCAAACATGCAGCTCTACTGGAAGTTAAAATGCCAAAATATTTCCAGCAACATAGTAAAGAGGAAGAAAAAGAATAAATTTGGGGGTAAGGATGTGGGTGAGAAACTGGGAGAGAAACAGTAAATGCCTATTTGACCCACTAATGAAACAACATCATGAAATTACATGAGATAACATCTACCAGTTTGTTTCCCATAAAATATGTTATATCAGGCAAAAGTACATATGCTCTTGTTGGGCTGAGTAAGCAAAGGGAATTGAATTTCTTTCCAAGACATTATTTCTGACCTCTGCTAGTGATATAAGCTATAACAATTGTGCTACTTTATATATAGACAGAGGACAAAGCAACTACGAGCTCTCAAATGGTTACATACATACATGTAAAAATTTTTTTTTAACGAACAAAAGTTTTGGGCAGGGTGTCACAAAAACAAACCAGTAACCTCAGTGCTGTGTCAGATCTTAGTGATGCTGCACTTCCAGGGTGGTGAAGGCTGTTGCATCATGTGCAAAGATAGAACATTACAAACTGGAAGAAAGGGGCTCTCTGCTGAGGAGTACAGTCCCTCATGCACTCAGTACAGCCCACCATGCACTCAGTACACACAGCACCCCATGCACTCAGAACAGCCTCACCATGCACTCAGTACAGCCCCCCATGCACTGAGTACACACAGCCCCATATGCACTCAGAGCAACCTCACCATGCACTCAGGACAGTCCACGATCTACTCTTACAGGCCCCTAGGCATTCAGGAAACAAAACCCACATGCACTAAGAACAGCCTCACCATGCACCCCATACAGCCGCCCATGCACTCAGTACAGCCCCCCATGAATTCAGAAAAGCCTAACCATGCACTAAGTACAGCCCCCCATGCACTCAATACAGCCTCCCATGCACTACGTACACATAACCCCCCTGCACTCAGTACAACCCCCAAGCACACAATACATCCCCCATGCACTCAGAAAACACAGCCTCCAATGCACTCAATACACACAGTCCCCCATGCACTCAAAACAGCCTCACCATGCACTCAGTACAGACCCCCACACACTCAGCACACACAACCACCCATGCACTAAGAACAGCCTCACCATGCACTTAGTACAGCCCCCCATGCACTCAGTACAGGACCCCATGCATTCACTACGTACAGCACCCCATACACTCAGAACAGCCCTACAATGCACTCAGTAGAGCCCCCCATGCACTCAGTAGAGCCCCCCATGCACTCAGAACAGCCCCCCATGCACTGAGTACATCCAGCCATGCACTTAGTACACAAAGACCCCCATGCACTCAGTACAGCTCCTCACACACTCAGTACACACAGACACTCATGAACTCAGAACAGCCTCACCATGCACTCACTACAGCCCACATGCACTCAGAACAGCCCGCCATGCACTCAGAACACAAAGCCCCCCATGCACTCAATACAGCCCCCCATGCACTCCGACAGTCCCCCATGTACTCAGTACAGCCAGCCATGCACTCAGAATACAAAGCCCCCCATGCACTCAGTAAAGGCACAGATGCACTCAGTACACAAAGCCCCCCCTGCACTCAGAGCAGCCTCACCATGCTCTCAGTATAGCCGCCCATACACTCAGTACCCACAGCTCCCTTGCACTCAGAAGAGCCTCACCATGCACTTAGTACAGCTCCCCCATGCACTCAGTACAGCCCCCAATGCACTAAGTACACACAGCCCCCCATGCACTCAGAACAGCACCCCATGCACACAGTACAGCCCCTATGCACTCAGTACACACAGCCTCCCATGAACTCAGAACAGCCCTACCCTGCACTCAGTACAGCCCCCCATGCAGTCATACGGCCAGCCATGCACTCAGTACACAAAGCTCCCCATACACTCAGTACAGCCCCTTAGGCACTCAAGACACACAGCCCCCCATGCACTCAGTACAGCCCCATACACTCAGTACAACCCCCATGCACTCAGTAGAGCCCCCATGCACTCAGTACACACAGCTCCCCATGCACTCAGACACACAGCCCCCCATGCACTGAAAACAGCCTCACCATGCACTCCATACAGCCCACCATGCACTCAGTTCAGCCCCCATGCAATCAGTACATTCCCGCATGCACTGAGTACACACAGCCCCCCATGCACTCAGAACAGCCTCAGCACACCTCAGGACAGCCCCCGTTCTACTCAGTACAGGCCCCTATGCATTGAGTACACACAGCCCCACATGCACCAAGAAGAGCCTAACCATGCACTTAGTACAGCCCCCCATGCACTCAATAAAACCCCACATGCACACAGTACATCCCCCATGCACTCAGTTCACACAGCCTCCAATGCAGTCAGTACACACAGTCCCCCATGCACTCAAAATTTCCTCACCATGCACTCAGTACAGCCGCGCACGCACTCTGAACAGTCCCGCATGCACTCAGTACTTCAAGCCATGCACTCAGTACACACAACCCCACATGCACTCAGATCAGCCCTACCATGCACTCAGTACAGACCCCCATGCACTCAGTACACACAGCCCTACATGACTCAGAGCAGCCCTATCATGCACGCAGTACAGCCTCCCATGCACTCAGTACACACAGTCCCCAATGCACTCAGTACACACAGCAACCCATGCACGCAGGAAAGCCTCACCATGCGCTCAGTACAGCCCCCCATGAACTGAGTACACACAGCACCCCCATGCACTCAGTACATCCCACTCTTTTCGCATGAAGGTAGCTCCTGGACAGACAGAGCAGTGTGTGTTGCTGTCAAGGCCAGACCAAAACCCATGTTAGCTCAGGGAAAATGCTCTACCTTTGTTATGTGCCTAATAGGGACCCATGGAAAGGCTGATTTCAATGAAATCTTTAGTAACACTCCCCACGTTTACTTGCAAGAAAATTGAAGGCCCAAGAGCTTACATCATTTACCCACAGCCCATAGTGGCTAGTCAACAGTGGAACTGGGAATCCAATCCAATTCTGTCTAGTTCTCTAAACCACATATCAGTATCGTGAATCTGGGCGGATGCAAGGAGTTCTACATACAGTTGCTGCTATGGTTTCCCAAGCAGCAAGGTGAGGAGTCTTTGGATACAGCTTTTCTTCACCAGGGCACAGGTGCCCTGGGCAACACGGTCTAGGTAGCAGAGGGTGTCTGGCAGGTGTGCCTTCTTTAGTGAGGCGCAATTGGCTTCCTTTCCTTGTGGGATCCCACTCACTTTCAGATTTCAGATCTTCTGTCCATGGATGATGGAGACACCGTTTAGTGTATTGACATCTCCTGGTTCTTGGCATTCTACACTTTTTTTGGTTATTGTTCTAATTGTGGAATGAGTGTATTTGTTTCATATTAAAGACGTCAGCCAATTGAGATCGTATAGGGACATATAGCAAGAGATGGATATCTTCTTTCTTGGGTTTAGGGTTTATTTTTAGTCATTTTGAACTACTTTTAATCCAATTCTTCCTCCCCCCCCCAAAAAAAACCCTTACTTGGTTGGGTTTTCTCAGACAAAGTTCATAGAAGTTACCTTAAGTTCTGGAAGACTTAATAGCATATTGAGATAAAATGCCCATTGTCATACTGTCATCTCAGCTGTTCACTTAGGCAGTGAGAAGCATATAAGAGCATGGCTCAGGGACTGCCTGATGAGGCAGTTCTCCAGAGGGGAGGATGACAGTGAGCTGTTTGCAGGTGACACTGGCAATGGAGGGCGATGGGTCCAAAGGGGACCAGGGCATGGAACCCAGCGGTATCCCCACAGCCCTCCGCAGTGCACAGTCAGCAGCTTGACTCAGTGGCTCGCTCGGTCTCTGCTTCTCTCAGATGGTCTTTCTCATCTGCTCCTGCCTCCAAATAATTTACTTCATTTTTATATTTGATTTTTTTAATTTTAGAAATGAAATTGATCGAATATGGCTTTAAAAATAGGAAAACTCCCATATGATCATCATCCAGAATTAGCAATGGTTAATAACTTGCTTGCATTTGCTTTCAGAAACAAATAAAACATTAGAAACATAATCACTTTCAATTAGAAATCCCCTGAGTCCCCTTCCCTCAGGCCCTCCCCAAAGGTAACAACAGTCAGTGGTGGGTTTCTTTCCAATCCATGTTTTATACCCTGAACAATAACCAATATAGAATATATGTGTGTTTTATTTACATAAATGATGTCAAGGTGCATATTTCCTTTTAAACTTTAAATTATATATTGGTGATATAGCCATTTGATTTGTATATATTTATACATTTACGCACATACATGAAATGGTCATCCTTTTTTGGCTCCTGTGTAGTATTTTGTCGTATAAATATGCCTGCCACATTTTACTTATTCCCTCATTAGTAGACATTTAGATTGCTTTAATTTTTCTGTTAATACAAAAATATTGTAATAAACACTCTCATAACATCTGCTTATGCAAATATGCAAGCTGGTGTGAATTCTGGAAAGTGGAATTCTTGAGTCAAATGTCAAGCACCTTTTCAATTTATGCTGCCAAATTGGTCTCTGAAATTCATGTACCATTTGATATTCTCAGGGTAATGCTTGAAAGTTCTATATTTTTCAGTACTTTGCCAAGACTTGGTTTTGGCAGACATTTTTTTCTCTCCCATCCGATGGATGAAAATGGCATTTCTTTGCTTTTTTTTTTCATCTCCCTGAAAAATAATTAGATTTTCTTTCCAAGTGTTGATTGGCCATTTGAGTTTCCTTTTTTGCTTTTTTCTTAATTTATAGGATGTTTGCTCATTTACTGACTCATGGATCATTTATTACAACTGGACTGTCTTCTAAGCATTGCCGATGAATAAGTGGTAAATAAGACAGACAAAGACTTCAGTTCCCTTGGAGTTTGTACTCCAGGAGAACTGGGGGAGGCAAGAAAAAAATAATAAAGGAACGAAGAAATTTCAGATAACCTCCACGAAAATTCCGAACCGTAAAGAAAATAAACACTTGATGTGATAGTAACAGAAAAAGAGCAGTAATTTATAGTGGGTGATCTAGGACAGACTCCCTGGGAAGGGGACATTTCAGTGGAGATTTGGATGACAAGAAGGAGCAAGCCATGTACAAATTGTGGGTGCAGATTTGGGTAGAGGAAACAGCAAGTGCAAATGCCCTGAGAATACAAGTGTGGTGTGTTCTAAGGCTGAAATGAAAGCCTGAGAGGTTGCATCCCAGTAAGAAAAAGGAAAGGGGCTAACAGATGTTATCTGAGAGGCAGATGTTACAAGGACTTTTAGTTCATGCTGAGACTTTGACATCAAGGGTAATGTAAGTATTTAGAGGGTGCAGGGGAGTGATGTAATCTGATTTACTTGCTAGAAATGTCACACTAGCTGTTGGGTAGAAAATGAATTGGAAGGAAGAAGTAGGGAGAACAGTTAAGAGGCCATTGAACCATCCAAGTTAGAGATGATGGAGGCTTGGACTAAGGTGTTAGTGGTGGAGATAAGGAGAGATGAGCAGATTCAGGATATAGTTTGCAGAAGGAGGTGACAGGACTTTGATAGATCAGATAGGGAGTGGAAGTTGAGAGAACTAGAATAATCAAAAACGGTTCCTTGGGCTTCCCTGATGGCGCAGTGGTTAAGAATTCACCTGCCGATGCAGGGGACACGGGTTCGAGCCCTGGTCCGGGAAGATCCCACATGCCATGCAGAACAGCTAAGCCCGTGCGCCACAACTACTGAGGCTGTGTGCTACAGCTACTGAAGTCCACGTGCCTAGAGCCCGTGCTCCAGAACAAGAGAAGCCACTGCCATGAGAAGCCCATGCACTGCAATGAAGAGTAGCCCCCGCTCACCGCCGCTATAGAAAGACTGTGCACAGCAGCAAAGGCCCATTGCAGCCAAAAATAAATAAATAAATAAAATAAATTTATTTTAAAAAACCCAAACGGTTCCTTTGGGTTTGAACAACTGGTAAGTTGTAAATCCATTTATTGAGATGCCAAGACCAGAAGAAGTGGGAGTGGGAATAATTTGTGTCTTGACAGTAAATGCCAGTGGCAGGATACAGAGGGCCCTGAAGACCTTCTCAAATTTCGTTCATCAGGGTGATGTTTCAGAGGAAGTTATGGATCAGGGGTTAGCAACTGTATCAGTCAAGATCCTGCTAGGCAACAGACACAATACAGATTGTTCAAGGGTCTTGAATGAAAACACTATTTACAGAGGCGTGGGAGGGGTTACAGGAACCCACAGGGAGGTTACAGCATCCAGGGGACTAGCATTGTCAGGAAGCTATTTCCACCTCGGGCCTGAAGGGGCAAAGAAAGGAAGTAGTGTTAATGGAGCCTAACGAGAGTGGAATCTTTTGGCAACCACTGCCACAAATGTGGAAGAGCCAGGAGAGAGCCAGAGAAACGAATCACCTGACTTCTCTCTCTCCTCCTACCATCCTATGTTCTGCTGCTCTCTCCGAAATCCAACCAGAAAACAGACAACGGTGGAGTCTGGGCCAGGAAGTCCATAGGCATTAGTGTTCCTCTCCCCCTGGGAATAGAGAAGGACAAAGATAGGCAGAAAATGGATCCGGTTGGGGAAAAGAAGGGGCAAATGGCGAATAATCTGCAAAGCAACCTATAGAATGTTTCCTGTGACACATGTGTAAGTCACCCCAACGTCCCTTTCCATGCTGGCTTTGAGGGCACAATATTTGGCAAATAATCTTTCCTCTCCTCACCCCCCATCCTCTTCCTCCCACTGATATTTCTGAAACTCTGGGATGTCACTTACTACTTCCCCCATTTCAGTAAGTAAATGAAGAATGATTTTGTTCAAAATGTAGAATCCATATCATGCCTCTTCATGTCCAACTTTCTACCTAGAATCGACATGGTGATACCTTTGATCTTCTTAAGAGCCTTCCATGACTCCACACCATTTAATGGAGAAAATCCCACTTTTTTTTTTTTGCCTTGCATTCAAAGTCACCACCCACAATTTGGCTGTAGCCATCATCCCTAGATAGTTCTCCTACAATTTCCCAAAAAGGACCCCAGATGGTGGTCAGTCTGAACATGGTCTTGTACATTCCCCGCCTTTATGCCTATGCTTTTGCTCATGTCCACTTGTAAAAATTCTTTCCTGCTTTTTAAGGACCAAATGAAATGTCAGTTAGTCTGATGGACCTACTATCCTCAGTGTCACTAGGCAGGAGCCTTGCCTCCCACTGCTCTGTTCTGTGTGCCATATGATCTGTCACTAGTAGGTCAAAATCATGAGGGTAGGGTGAAGGGCAGTTCACATGAATTATCTCATTTACTCCAAGCTAAAAATCCAATGGAATCAGAACTATCCTGATAAGAAAACTGAGGCTTGGAAGAGCATTGGTGTTTATTACATGTGGATTACATGTCCTCTCACACTGGGGTGCTATAATATCCTCCAGTTTTTCAGAGGAGGAACAGAAACTCTGCGAGATCGAGTAACTTTCTCAAGAGCTCACAGCTAATAAGACAGAGGCTGGATTGAAACTCAGCTCTCTATCCTCAGGCTCCACAACTTAGCCCCTCACAACAGAAGAAAAAATAAAACTACCAGCAGCCCTCACTGGCCTGAGAACAGTGCTGGGGGCTTTCATGTAAGATTGTCTCACTTCATCCTAACCAGAACCCTGGGTGGGAAGGAATGTTCAATGAGGAGGGAAAGCAGAGCACACAGGAAGGACCCAGACTGTATCAGAGCGGCTGCTGGCTTCAAGCTAAGACCCTCCTCTTCTCTCTCCCTCCATTAATTTGACCTGTTGATTGAATCACATTATGAAAGAGGCAGTTGGAGAGTTATAAAGAAAAAACTGTCTACTTTATAGAGTTTCTAAGTGATGGTCTTTTTAGGCTTGGTAGTGGCATCTCCCAGGAGAGAGGGAAAAGCAGATACATTCTGGCTGGTGAAAAACAAACAAACAAACACACACACAAGCTCCTCCTTTGTGGCTACCATCTTGCCCATTAATGCTCAATGAATATTTACCGCTTAATCCCTTGTCACAGGTTACAAAAGTTAAAAAGTGGTTCATATGGTTTCTTATCCTGACATGTACCTTAAAACACAGTGGTTTACTCAAGCATATTTCGTGAGAAAACAAATATCCAGATTTCCTTGCCCCTTCATTTAATCTGATTCACACACACATACTCATACACACACGCTCACACACCCAGGTTGGTGCTGACTTGCATCTTTAGTCCCACTAATATTTACTTTGCAATACCTGAATCTTGCCCCACTCATATTTCACCTCTCTAGTGGCCAAGTAAGTAATCCGAGAGTCACCGTCATTTTCTAAATAGACAACCAGATTACATAATCTTAAAATAATACCTAACCTCATTGCTATTTCCTTGTACTTACAAATAATCTATTGCAAATTCCTAGTCAATTATAATATAGCATGCCCTACTCTTTTAGTCAGAGTCCTAGCAGGAATCAGCACATTATTCAGACGATTCAAGGAAGAGACTATTTACAGAGGTAAGGGCAGTACTAAAAAAAAACAGTGAGGAAGGATGAGGCATGCAGAGACTGGCAATGGTAGGAAGCTGCTATCACTCACAGGTTTGAAAGGATACGGGGCAGTGTTGATGCTACCGATGCAGCCATGGTTGATGGGATGCCAGGTGGATGCTATAATTATTGATGGATTCAGCCATTTCCGGAACTGAAAAACCAAAGCTCTCAGGGAGTTGGAAAGAAGTGCTCTGAGCTCTTTTCTCACTGTGATCTCTGGCAGAGTGTTCCATTGGCCAAATCCAAAAGGGCACCAAATGACAAGAGGAGCAGCTAATGCAACCAGAATGATCAGGCTCCTGGGGCGCAGAGCAGAGGAGAGAGGCTGAGAATGGATGGGGAGAAAGAAAATAACTAACACATCCTCCTTCCTAATACTGTAGATCTCTACCACCAACAGTGGCCCCGTTTTATCATAATCCTATCTCCCGAGGTCTTCACTGATTGATTCATTCATTCAACATGGATTCATTGACTGCATTATTGAATTATGGGAAACGTAAAGCAATTTGAATATAAGAATAAATTTTACTCATAAGGAACACATGATCTAGATATGTGAGAAGACATACCCGGTGAAACATTCCTTGGAACCATTTCCTTAACTCTCTTGTATTCTGCAGTGAGCCCCCTAACATAAAGTTCATTTTTATAAAAATATGTCAATATTATCTCCTAGTAATTTGTATCTGAACTTTATTGTGGATCACATTTTAGTCAGTGATGAAACCCTATATTTCTGGCACATTTTAGGTAGTTCAGTGTTGAATCTGTTGATCTTGGAAACCTTCAAATAACGAGTAAGTTTGCAGACATTTGAGGGCAAAATTTCCAACACCTTGACAATTCCTTGTTAGCCTATATACTTAAAACTCTATCATTATGTTGAGTTGGTATACTCCAGAGACAAGTCCTCCTAGACTGCTCCAGCTTGGCTCTCCACAGAAAAGCCTTCATTAAGCTTTGCTTTAATAATTTGGGTTTAATTAAAGGTCAGTATGAAAAATGACCATGTGAAACATGTTGCTGCTATTCTACAAAACTACGATTATAGATGACACCTATTATATTCTGTGATGTTCCTTATATAAGAAGTCATACAAACTCCTCCTAAAAGAGGTTTTCTGAAAATGTGACCTCCAGTTTTGTTTCTGTATTCGCCATAAGTGCTAAAACACCTGTAATAAATCAGGTTTCTAGAAAATTTTTGACATAAAATGATTCCTCTATTCTTTTCAATATTTACTCATAATGACCTATTTTGATCTTTGAAAAATATGTCACCTCAAATTCTTTTTAGAAAAAGTGGAATATAAATTAAGAATTCGAGTTAAAAAAAGAGTATTATTTATTGCTAGGTAGCTAATGAAGCCAAACAGCAATAGAATAATAAAATAACCATATAAAATATATGTATATACATATATGTGCACACACACAAAGATATATGTGTGCTGGAGTGTGTGTGTGTATACACACACACACACACACACACATACACACATAGTGCACAATGTACTACAAAGGGAGAAGTGTGAAATGAGTGATAAAGATAATTCATAAAATGAATCATGGGAGAAAAACCACAATGTGCTAAAGAAGGCAGTTAGGGCTTCATTTATTAGTTTATTAATTCCACAAACATTTATTAGGCTGCTTCTATGTGCTAGACATTGGGCTAGATGATACAAAGTTGCATTAAGCTATAGCTCTGTCCTCAAGGAGCTTTCAGTCCAGTGGGGCAGGAGGGTATGGTGGGTAGCTGAGTAAATTTATTATAGGACTGTGTTATAAGAGGACACTCTGGATGCTAACGAAAGTCCAAATTTGGTGGTCAAAGCATGGGAGGAATTTGGAAAGGCAGAAATTCCATATCATAGAACAGTCACTGTCAAAACAACGATGGAGGCCAGGAGAATGCAGGGTAGGTGTGAAGGCATCATGAATGCTAATCTGTCTAGAATCAAGTGTTCATAGAAAAGCCTGAATAGGTATTTTACTCCAGTAAGAACTCTATACCCTATGCTTGATACTCTGTTTTCCCTGTCAACTTTCATATGATTATTACAAGATACTTCTTAGCACAAGCACTGTGGTAGATTAATTGTAAAGTGGCCCCAATTTTTCACTTTGCCTATATCTACACCCTTTGCAAAGTGAGCTTGTAGCTCCTCCCATTGGAGGTGGAATCTATTTCTTCCCCACCTTGAATCTGAGCCTGACCTTGTACTTGTTTGGACCAATATAATGTAGAGGAAGTGATGGCATGCCAGGTCTGAGCCTCAGGAGAACTTGTGAATTTTTCCTCTCTTTTGGAACCCTGCCTTTGTCATAAGAACAAATCCAAGCTAGCCTGCTGGAGGATGAGAGGCCATGAGAAGCAGTGATAAATCATCCCAGCCAAGATCTCAGGTGTATCAGAGCACAGCAACCATCAGTACCCTACCCAGCAGACCAACAGTGGACTGAGATTAATGCGGGAGCCCCCCCTAAGCCCAGCTCAGATCAGCAAAACCACCCAGAAGACTCATGAGAAATGAGAAATGGCTGATGTTTTCTATCACTAGGTATTGAGGTATTTTATTAGGAAACAATAGCTAACTGAAGGATTTAAGAGAAAAAAATGAATCAAAAAATAGATAATCAGTAAGGACCTACTGTATAGCCCAGGGGATTCTACTCAATATTCTGTAATAACCTATATGGGAAAAGAATCTGAAAAAGAACGGATATATGTATAATTGAACCACTTTGATGTACACCTGAAACTAACACAACATTGTAAATCAACTATACCCCAATATAAAATAAAAATTAAATTAAAAATGAATCAAGATATTAGAGAAACATAAGGGAAAATGGGAATAAAGTGCTCTCGTAAAGTCAGAGACTTCTACTCTCAGCTCTATTGCTAACTGGCTGGTGCCCTGGAGCGATTTATGTGAACTCTTTGGACTTTGGTTTTCATATCTGTGGTTTAGATAAGATAAGGGTATTTCTGATTAGTAAAGGAATATTAAAAGCATTTTAAATTTTTTCCTCTCTCTTGAAACACACCAGAAAAAGAAGAATGATAAACAGAAGGGACAATATTCCATCTATAAAGAGAAAAGAGTACCCAAAAGAATTGAAAACATGTGCACACCAGTTTGCACATGAATGTTCATAGCATCATTATCCATAATAGCTAAAAAATGGAAACAATTCAAATATTGATCAGAACATGAGTGGATGAATAAAATGCATCCACACAATGAAGTATCATTTGGCAATAAAAATAAAGTACTCATACGTGCTACAACATGGATGATCCTTGAAAACATCATGCTAAGTGACATAAACCAGACATAAAATACAGCATATTGTATGATTCCATTTTTATGAAATGCTCAGAATAAACAAATCCATAGAGACAGTAGACTAGCGGTTTTCAGGGACTATGGGAGGAGGAAATGGGGGATGACTGCTAATAGGTATAAAGTTTCTTTTTGAAATCGTAAAATGTTTTGGAATTAGCGGTGATGGTTATAAAACATCATGTACATACAAAAAATACTGAATTGTACACTTTTAAAGGGTGAATTTTATGATATGAATTGCATCTCTATTTTTAAAAATAAAACAAAGAAGAAAGGAGCTACAATCTCATACCTTAGACTATAATACATAGATGCCCCAAACTGTGAATTCTGCACTAAAATGACCAGGCATTATCACAGCTGCAAAACAAGCTACAGGAAGTCTGGTGGCAGTACTAAAGGAGGACAGACAGAGAGATTGTCAATTCCAAATGAGAACTTAGATTTTAGGAATTTAGTTGTGAACCATACCAACTTCTTAAAGCCCAGAAATGCAGACATACATGTGAGGCACAAAGAAAAACACGTTAAGACGAAGAGGTAGATTTGATTAGAACCACAGCCTGTCCCAGAACATTCTTTCCCTAGTCCCCTACAATATCATCTATCACATAGCTGTCCCAATTCAAAATAAGTATGAATTAGGTACCAGCTTGAGACCTGTTGTCAGAAAGGAAGTCATTTCTATAGGACTCTCTCCTGTGTTCTGTTGACCACGCACTTCTTTCGTTGTTTCGGCTGTAACCAACTCTATTCCCTATCATGGTTCCCTACCGCCACAGTTTTGTAGACATCCTCTTTGTTAGCAGAATCTTCTGGAAGTATCCTTTTTTGAATATTCTACTTGGTTGCTGTTGAGACATTGATTAATACAGTGAGGTAGTTTGGATAAATTTTCTTATATCTATTTTTAAACTGTCATAAGTTATATGATTCTAGGCCTAAGGGTCATTTTTCTATGTTGCCTTGCCTCCTAGTCTAGGGTTAAATTCGATTCAGGGCTTACAGTTTACAGAAGAAACAGTTGAAGCCCCTGCTCATGACTTTTGGTAGAAAATTAAAACCCTCTAATTAATCACCCGGGTTGAAGGGATTCTTTTTCTAACTAGTCTGGTTAAATTTAGAAATCAGCTTGCTATGGATTAAACAATTGGCTTGATATTATTCTTTAAATCTAACTGACTGATAATATATTAGATTATATCTAGATATGCAAGAAAGGGTATGAACCAGGACCCTTTGAGTGAAGGGGAAGAGGAAAGAGGAGGAAGGCCTAGGGTCTGAGGGCAGACTTGAGACAACCCTGCAGTGGAAATCAGAAGGCTGCTACTCAGGGACCATATGAAGGCAAAGGACACAGGGGAGGACTGACAGGAGAGGCAAGTATGGGATGAAGACAGATAAGGGTGATGAGCATAAACAACTCACAACATGTTACACAGCATTTGCCAAGAGCTCATCTTATTATGAAGGTAGAGCACACTGTGGAAACATACTTCAGAGTCCCACCCAGATGTCCCAGATGAGCCAGTGTGCCCATCTTAGTTGCTATGAATATTAGATGTTAATGGCTACTAGCTGCTCCTGTAGACAATTGCCCAGCATGCGTAAGGGATGCCTTGCCAGGGAAGTTTATATCTTTCCCCTAAGCAACCAGAGACAAACTTAGAACCACTGATTGGCTGATAGAGGAATTCAAATCTGTGATGCAGCTTATACTCCAGAGCTCACCTGTGGATTTGGGCAGAGGCTAGCTCTTACCTAAGACCACATCCTTGCTATCCGGCTTTATCTCCTTCGTTGCAGGCTTTTTCCTGAAGAGTGTGCCCTCGGTACTTCATATACACATGGATCTCTCGCTCAGGCTCTGCTTTGAGCCTGATCCACACGCACTATGGTTACATAGTCCTTGTCTGCGTTCCTTCTTCCGTCCCCTTGTTTTTCAAATATTCATCAATCCCTTATTGTGTGTGAGTCATTGCCTTTTAGTAATCAAACATCAGGAAGCTGCGGTGAGGTTGTTCGCGTTCCCTTTAATGATTTCTTTAGAAGTCTGTCTTGGTCCAGAGATCTTTACACTGAACTTCAAAAGAATCTTTGACTTATATTTCACCTGGTCAATCAATTTCACAATTCAGCAAAAATAGTAAGAAAGAAGAATTTCCATGCTTTCTCCTAGTGGGATCTATTTTTTTCCTTGATGCATCAATTTTATTTTATTTTATTTTGGGGGGAGGGGAAATATTTAAATGAATAATATATTTATAAAGTTCTTCCAAGATTCTATGGCATACATGTACCAAGTGAACTCTCTAGTTCCATTTAAACAAGAAGTTAACATGAACTGATAAATCTAAGTTTACTATGTCTATTCCTGCAAGCAGAAACACTTGAGGATAAAGGAATAAAACTGAATTGGGTTAGTTAATTAGCTAGTGTTATTAAACAGTGACCTTTATGTGCCGCCAAGATGGCTTATTTATTCACACTATACTGTAACAGAAAAACTAATAAGAATTTGTTATTTATGGTACTTATACAACTTAGTTTTGAAGAAGAGAGAGTTTAGGAGCTACGAAATGCGCTTATCTTAACATTTCCTTTTAATAGCGGTGAGCTACTGAACTAACTGTAAAACTGCACAATGAAGCTGCTCAGTAGAAAACAAGAGTAGGGTGTTCAAAGTGAAACCATGAACTTTGTTCTTCCACATCTGTCAGCTCAGTAGTTGCCAAAAATCTTCAGGACAGCAAATCAACAGGTAGAACAGGCCAATAGATGGCGCTATTGCTATGTATAATGCCCCGGAAAATCTGAGGAGGAAGACAACACAGGACAAAAACATACCCCTAGCTTCTGAACTCTTCAAGAAACGGCAGTGGTTTTTTTTCATCTCTCTTGTCTGAACTTGAGCCATCACTCTCATTCTCTCATTGAGTTGAGTTTAAGTGCTCAATTTTTGTGCCCTAAAGACCAACACGTCATTTTCACATGGACGTTGCAAGGAAGGATATCTATTCAATAGATACCTGATATTTCTCAACTGGCTCGAAAAGATGTCTTAATCCACAAGCAGAAGAGATAAATACCTCATGGGATAAAGGTCTTTAAAAGCAGAGAATGGTGGAAAGCCCCTCAGAGTGCATCTGATTTCTACAACTTTTGGTGGAATTATTCCACAGTTATCTTTTGGGGGAAAAATTAGAATGAAATAATTCTTTAACTTCCTAAAGTAAAATGAAGGCAATTTTCAGTAAAATCTTATGAAATTCAGAATGTCTCTGAAAAGGTGCATTAGCCATGCTAAAGGAAAGGGGAGCAATATGGATAGTTAATAAATAGCAAAGAATCTTGAAAGCATTGTTCTGTGCATGGAGAATGGATTTGTTTCTTTTTTCTCTGTGATGGGATCCATCATTTTAGTGTTAGTTTTGTGAAATCTGTCTTCATGGTTTGAAGAGATCCAGGCGTGGAGAGAAGGTCACCTTGGGATTAAAAATTTGACACAAATAATCAACCAGATTGTGAAGATTTTACCACATTTGACATGCATTTTAAGACTGATTTGTGGAGACAAATTGTTTCTGACTCCAATGGTCTCAAAAGAAGATTTGGTCTTCTTGAATGAATCCATGAAGCATCCTAAATTATTGCTACCCCTCAAAGAGTCCCAATCAGAGAAAAGTAAGTTGTGTTGTACAGCCAAGTGGAAATAAGAGACAAGAAAAATAATGCTTCATCAGGTTTATAAAGTTCTTTCTAGGCACCTGATTGTCTTGGCAACCTTTTGAGATAGGCAAGATAGCCAATTATAATTACGTTGAGTACTTAAGGCACTTTTCCAGCATTTTACCTCTATTACCTCATTTAATCTTTGCAATAACCGTATGAGGTAGGCACTATTATTGTCCTCCTTTCCCAACAAAGGACATTGAAGTACAAAAGAGTTAAGTAGCTTCCCAAGGGTATACAACCAGAAAGTGGCCTAGCTGGAATGAAAACCCAGGCAGGCTGAAAGACTCGTGCAGTCATTTTTAGAGATAAAAATGGGCATTAAAGTTTATGTCATAAGCTATGAAACATGGAGTTAAATTTAGACCTAAGGTCTTAATGATTTGTGGCCTGATGGTCTTCCCTGAATGACATTCCGTTTTGATTTGGACAATCCCAGATTGTCAGAATTACATTCCCCTTGACTCTGAAGTGCCACGTAGACTGTACCAGTCTAGCTGGTCTCCCACAGATAATTATCTTCACTTGACTAGTATGCTGTTTGGAATTGCATTGCCCATGCTTATCTCTGCAGGCTCCACTATAAATTGAGTCAGGCTACTCTTCCAAGAATCTCCCCCGTTGTAAGTTCTTGCCTGAGAAGTCTTTCGTGGCTGGCTTAGTCCTGGCATCAGTGATGAAACAGGAAGAGAAAGATCTCCAGACTTTGGGACTCCAGACCTGTCTCCATTCTGATAAGAAAAGGGGAGATTACCAGAGCCCTTCGAGTATAGACATTTAGCATTCCTGAATGCAGTATTCCCAGTCTCCAATATTTTCCAAAGGACAAACAAGGAGGACAGGCCAGGAATGCAGAGATTTTGAGAAAGAAGATTATCACTCCTATTGGCCAAAGGGAGTGACTTTGCTGAACTTTTTTGGCTTATTCATGCTCAGACAGTACTTACGCTTCTATAAAGGATGCTGATTGTGTCAGTCAGCTTAGGCTAAGTTACACTACAGTAACAAGAGACATGCTCTACCCCTAAATCTTAGTAGCTTACAACAGAGGTTTCTTTCTTGCTCATTTTACACATCAGTCATAGAGCTTTGGCTCTTCTATCCAGAACCCACTCAGGCTGAAGGAGCAGCTGAAGGACCTAACAGCTCAGTAGCTGTGGGGAAAGGATGATGGTGAAACCACACAATTGTTCTGAGAGCTTCTGCTCAGAATTGGCATCTAGCATTTCTGATCACATTTCATTGGCCAAAGCAAGCCACGTGGTCAAGCCTGATATCAGGGGGATCAGATGGTTTAATTCCTTTTGAGAGAGGAAGGTCACCTAATATTGGGAACAATAAAACAATCCTCAGACTTATTGAATTATATTATATTAGGCTTAGGGAGGCTCCTATCTGAATAAATTAATAAGGTAAAAATGCAAGCATGCTCTATCAGCCTCAACTTAACATCATAAAAGAAATAGTAAAGAAGCCCAAGCATCTAAGTTCCTCTCAACCTTTCCCAGCAGTGGCATGTTGGAAAAAAGTCATTTCAGGCTGTGGCAGTTAACTAGAGAGGGCAAGCAGCAGAGCTCCCGGGGATCTGCTGAGCCCAGAGTACAATCACTCCTCCATCACCAGCTACACCGCATGGGCCAGGTCACACGGCTTCTTATCTTGTAACATTGGCAAAAACCCAGGCCTCATTTTTAACTCACTGCATTGCAGTTCTTTTCAAGTATGTTACTAGGACTTTACGGAGATTGATAGAGTGCTGGGAAGCCATTGGGTTGAAAGTCCAGATGTACATAAATCAAGTCATAGCATCATTTAATTCAGAATGTTTCTGCCCAGGTCGTTATAGAGTGGAAGTGCAGAGATTTATAGTAAGTCTTATAGGATTTGATGATCTGAAAGGTAAGAGATACTAAATGTATGATTTAGCTCCAGGAGACACTGCAGTAGTTTAAAATCGACTGAAGTCTCGACTGCAGCTGGTTTAAAATGTGTTTCAAATAATTGGAAGTGTATCTTGGGAGCACCTAAGGATGAAGAGTTGAATGTGATTTTTTTTTTTTTTTTTTTTTTTTT
>NC_041227.1:34690192-34715568 GCF_002837175.3 Physeter macrocephalus
GGAGCACAGGCTCCGGACGCGCAGGCTCAGCGGCCATGGCTCACGGGCCTAGCCGCTCCGCGGCATGTGGGATCTTCCCGGACCGGGGCACAAACCCGCGTCCCCTGCGTCGGCAGGCGGATTCTCAACCACTGCGCCACCAGGGAAGCCCTGAATGTGATTTTTGACCGTCAAAATAAAATCTGATTTTCATAAAGAAGAAACCTATCCATCAATAAAAATGAATGTCAGCAAGCATCTTAATATGTTAAAGCACTATTCTCTTCTCTAACCGCTTCTAGATCTAACGACTTCTACATAAATCTTCTCTAGGATAAGAACCCAAGATCCTTGTGTTTGATGACAAGAATTTCTCTGATTCTTTTAGTCTTGAGCCAGATATCAATCTACATATAAAGTCATTTCACTTTTTTACACTGAGAGACACAAAAATCCACAATTCCAATTTATGCCCTCATGATCTCACACTAGCCAGGCACACTGAGCTTTAAGCCTGCAGAGCTGGTGAGATTTGCTATACTCTTCTCTTAGCCCAACCCTTTCCATATTCCTTCCTTTATTTGAATCTCTTGATGTCCTCTAATGCCTTAATCTCCCATTTCCCTTTTCCTAACAAAACGTATTCTTTAAAATAAATTATTTTTGTAAAAATTTACCAACAGATCTCAATATGTCAAAGACTGAGGAAATTTAATCTGTTAGCATAGGCCATGGTATACAAATATAATAGCCAAAGAAATGATGTTCTAATGAGAAATTAAAGACAAATAAAAATGAAAGTGGAATGTATTTCTCTCTTTTGTAAAATCACACTAAGGAGAAAATTTAAAAACAGTGATTCAAAAGGACAGTTGGTTTATATCAATGCTACATTTCTGCCCACCCTTCTGAAAAATTTACAGACATTTTGATGGAACAAATCCTTAACGGAATGGAGGGGAAGTTTCCTCCCCAAAGTGACCTCTGAAAACATACTCTCTGTCATGAAGAAAAGACTGAACTCACAATACTTTTTCCAATTAGTACTAAAATTAATTTTACATAATTAATGTGTCTGAGAAATTTTGAATGTACACTTTATTTTATTAAATGCTATTTGTAAATTTAATATTATTAAATTTTAAAAATTGCAATTATAATAGAAAACCCACATTCTTCCCCTGATGTTGTTACTTCTCTAGAAGCTTTGTAAAATCAAGCCTTTGAATTTACAAGATAATATTTACAGATGTACAGTTCTGAAGTTCTTTGCTGGTCCTTTTTGTTAAGGACAAGCTTCTTTAGTAAAGTGACCCATTACAACCAAGTCTCTCTCTTTGTTAAATTGGAGCATGTATGTATTACTTAAGCATAAAGCTAGATGCACCTGTATTAAACATCACAATGCCATCATCTACTAATTATTTTACATAATCGAATCTGTAGGAAACTACCCAATGATTCCTAAAATTGAGTTGTAAACTGAAAAGTGCACTACTGATCAATAATGATACATTTTATAATTTTAACCTCCCTTCCCAATTATAATTACCCACCATCCCTTTCCTTCTTTTCCTACATATTCAAAGCTGTGTTGTTTTCCCATTTTAATCTACTTTACTCATCTCACTTTGTTCTTTTCATTTCTATCTCTCATCCCTCCACCTAATCCACTCTTTTAAAATGTATCATAATCTTTATTTACTGCACATTATCCTTTATTTGTATTTAAGTAAATGTTTATTTAAATACTGAATGGACTTGGTAATAAAAATTCAGACAATACAAAGGGCACAAAATGAAAATATAAAATCTTTCACTCCACCCTGTCCTACTCCCCAGAGAGAACTATTTTTAACATTTTTTAGTTTGGGTTCTCCTGGTTTTTAGTTCTAAAATTTTAGATGAGTGCTATCCAATAGAAATGTAATGTGAACCACGTTTAACAAGTCTAGCCACATTTTAAAAAGTAAAAAGAAATAGATGAAAATAATTTTAATGATGTATTTTATTTAATCCCATAATCCAAAATGTTATTATTTCAATATAGTCGATATAAAACTATGAATGAGATATTTTACATTCTTTTTATGTTAAGTCTATTTCATACTTAGAGCATGCATCAATTCAGACTGGCATCATTTCAGAAGTTCAATAGTCACATATGACTAGGGGCCACCAGATTGGACAACACAGGTCTAGATAATAAACTTTTAGTCTAATTTGTTATTTAACAATTTTAAACAGTATCTGTTGATTTCCTACCATGAAAATCAAGAATTTAATACCTTCGAGAATTCCTTGGCAGTCCAGTGGTTAGGACTCTGTACTTCCACTGCAGGGGGCACAGGGTCAATCCCTGGCTGAGGAGCTAAGACAAGCTGTAGGTCGAGGCCAAAAAAAAAAAAAAGAATTTAACACCTTCTATAACCCATTCTATCTTACAAATCTTGTTAAATTTGTATTTTTAACTCTCCCACTGACCACCTTTATTATTATTATTATTTCTTATCATGAAGTGATTTATTTCTACCTTAGGTGAAAAAGAGCATACATAGTTGTGAGGATACTTTATTATTATTATTATTATTTTTTTTTTGCGGTACGCGGGCCTCTCACCGCTGTGGCCTCTTCCGTTGCGGAGCACAGGCTCCGGACGTGCAGGCTCAGCGGGCATGGCTCACGGGTCCAGCCGCTCCACGGCATGTGGGATCTTCCCGGACCGGGGCACGAACCCGTGTCCCCTGCATCAGCAGGCAGACTCTCAACCACTGCGCCACCAGGGAAGCCCATGTCTTATTATTCTTAAAAGTATACCTAATCTTTATTTCTTACACCAATTATTGGACAGTATCCCTTGAATTCCACATGCAAGATACGGAAATCAATGCTTCTTCACTTCTTGTCATCTCTCTCAGTATGCCTCCCAACTTTATTTGGCTATATCATTACTTTTAAATTGTCAAGGTTTATAACCTAAACATTCTGTTCTGTCACTATCATAATTTAAACATTCTTGTTGTGTTTGAGGTTTCTATAAATGTAAAACTAGTTGACAGCATTTAGAATATTATGAGTTTGAAAATATTCATTGTAAAATCAAGCAGTGTGGTTAAACCCTTTGGAAATGCAATCCCACACTCAATGCTACTTGAAGCAAAAGTTTCTGAATATTAAGGACAAATAGATTCTCGTTTCTTATATCCCATCACTTATTCAGAATCATGCTTCAGTTTAGTTTGCTTCATTTTAGTACCATGGCTTCATTATTCAACTTTATGTTCTTCTTGGATTCTCTTATTACCTTTCGTTTACCTTGTTAACTAAGAAATATACTGGCCATTTTGTTTTTAGATTATCACACTTTCTAATCATACCATTTAATACAGGAAAGTGACTGTCTTCTTAATGACTATCTCTGGCAGCCCACTAACTTCCTTTTCTAATTTGAATTTATTATCTTGTGTATCTGCTGCTGAGCTGTGATTCTGGGATTTAACTTCATTGCTCTATTAGTTAAATTCACAATTTTTTACATACCAAATTTTCCACTTTCAGTAAAGATGTTTTATTGGAGTATATCCTCTAGTAATTTTTTTTTTCCAAACACACGCAAGAGAGGTAGACTTTTTGAGTTTTTGCATGTTTGAAAATGGCTTTATTTTCCTTTCACAGTGGACTGGTACATTTCAATTTTCCAAGAAAAATATCAGATTTCTATAGTAGCCTTGTATGTTATAAATGCATAACATTAGTGTGTTCCTACCTTTGGAAATTACAATCCAAGTGAATCAGTTACACAGTTAGGGGATGAAATAAAATTCTTGGACATCTCTCCATTAGCGTATTCCTGGTGAAGCAATATCTCATACTTTACCTTTAGCCACTGTTTTGTAGCAGTTGGGAAATCAAAAGTTTCATTATGCAGCACTCCTGGTAGATCCTCAGGGAATTACGACACACTTTAGCATGTTTAGAAATGTCTTTTTTCCTGCCCACATCTTATAAAGACACACGTGCATGGTGCATGCCTTTGGAAATTTTTAAATATCTTCTGTCAACTAGGAGAAATGCAGACATATTGACAAAGCTGATCATTTTCATTGTGGATCTCACACTTGCTTTGGCCATTTTTGCTATCCTGTATGCTGTTTACTTAATAGCAGCCACAGGTATTTTCATCTCTGTCCTTTTCTATATTTTCAAATGGGAGATGGGAAAAAACTATGACTTCAGCAAGGGCAGTCTGGATACTGGATTTCAGCAATGCTCCTAGGAAGCCATTTGCAGGCAGCATAGAGAGAATCAGCTCCAGGACACCTCTTGCCCATTTTCCAGCCCCAAGAAAAGGGCCCTTCTTGCCTGAGGAGAGTGGTTCTTTCTTCTGAAGAGCAAGGAGCCCTCTGCCATGGAGGAGACACACGGGAAGTCTTGCCACACGCCTCACCCACCCAACTAAGAAGTATGTTTTAAGGTTAGCATGTGGAATGTTCAGCTTATTTCTCCCTTTTGCAAATGAGGTGATACATGCATGTTTGAGGTGAGAGGAGAAAAACAAGCAAATACCTTTTATCACTGCCTTCTGTGTTTCAAAAATGAGGTTGGCAGTCTCTGTAGGGACTACAAGAAATTTTTGTTTTCCACTAAAAGTCCCATTTACCCAGTGAGTTAGGGAGTCCTACCTGTGATATTTTCTCTCCCAAACACTGGTTAGACACAGGTCATAAACAGTTGAAACTTCTGTTTCAATCTTCTCTGGCAGTTGGGCTAAAAGGCTTGGTAGAAGAGAAAGTGTGAAAAAATGGATGTTCTTTCCATCTATAAATTGATTTTTGCCTTGACTTTAAACATAATTAGTAGTTGGTCTTGAGAGGACAGTGTATTTTCAAGATGGTCCTTGGATGGACCTAGATATGATCATACTAAATGAAGTAAGTCAGAAAGAGAAAGACAAATACCATATGATATCACTTATATGTGGAATCTAAAATGCAACCCAAATGAATCTATCTATGAAACAAAAAAAAGAATCATGGACATAGGGAACAGACTGGTTGCCAAGGGGGAGAGAGAGTTGGGGAGGGATGGATTGGGAGTTTGGGGTTAGCAGATGCAAACTGGTGTACATAGAATGGAGAAACAATAAGATCCTACTGTATAGCACAGAGAACTATATTCAATATCCTGTAATAAACCATAATGGAAAAGAATATTTTTAAAAATGTGTGTATATATATATATATATATATATATATATAATTGAATCACTTTGCTATAAAGCAGTAATCAACACAGCATTGTAAATCAACAACTATACTTCAATTAAAAAATAATAAAAAATTAAAAACAAACAAACAAAAAAAAAAACTCAAAAGGGTCCTTGGAGTGAAAACAATGTGTGAGCATATGAAACGGCAGAATGTAGATTTACTCTCTTTTTGGTTTGGTGTCCTGTGAACACTAGAGGTTGTAAGGTGAAAGAGTTCAGAGTGTTCTCCTAATAACACTTCAAACCCTGAAACTGGACTCACTTGGAATTACTTGGTTCCTTGTTTATTCCACTGCTTTGGTCCAGTGGAAGCAGATGGATAAGTTTTGTCCTGGTTTTTGTCAGATAAATGGCCACCGTAGGGCCCCTGTGTTTGGGTTTTTATGGTATAAATCCAAATATTTTATAGTAGACTGATACAATTTTCTCAAGAGCAATATCTGGTTAGTTTGCAGAAGACTCTGGTAAATTAATTTTAGCAGTTGTGATTACAACTTCTTAAAACCGAGTTCTTGTCTTCATACTTCATCTCCAATACCTTATAGACTTTTGACATCTTCACTTTTTAAAGTATTTCTCCTCAAAAAACTAAAAAATTATTTTAGTCTATATGTAAGGTAACACTTAAATGCACTCCTTACCAAAAAGGTAACAAAGCTGTACTTAATAAGGACGAATAATAAGCTTAGCCCCAAGGACAATAGATATTTAGATCTTGAGTGTTCTCACCACAACAAAGAAAAAAGAGAAAAAAATTGAAAGAAAATGGTAACTAGGTGAGGTGATGGATATGTTAACTAGCTTCATTTTGGTGATTACTTCACTATATATATTGTATATATTTAATGTATACATATATATTCACTGTATATATGGTATATATATTTAAGGTGTACAACTTGATGTTCTCTCTCTATATATAAAATCATCTATATTTATATCTATATATATAGAACAAATTTTACACCTTAAATATACATACAATTTCCAATCAATAAACTGAAAAAAAGAAATAGGGAAAATGTGTCAAAAATTAGTAAAAGCCCAAAGAAAGAAAAATATTTAAACTTTTAGAAAACAATGAGTTAGTTTAGTATAATATTATCCCTATTTCAGTCATGGCATTTGTTCAAGAGTACAGTAACTGCTCCACAGAAGAAATAGATACATTTTGTTGAACCAGTAAGATTGTAGTAAGATATTCTTAAATAATTCTCCATTACATAGTTTCAACTTTATATGCAGTTATAGAGGGGGTGACTTATCTGGTGGGTGTGGGCTGTACAACCAGACCACACCTTCGACTGTCAGACTCTCGCCCCTAACTGCAGACCACCTGCATGGGATTTACAATTACAGAAGCATGATTTTGTGATAATCGTGTTGAATTCTAAGAAAAACTCAATTATCTTGCAAACATCATGGAAGAGGTACACAGCATGTTTCTTTTTGTCTTTCAATCTTAATTCACTCAGTGACATCTATAAAAGGCCCACAGGGACGAGGATATGACTTAGGTAACTTTTGCTTCAGAGGAGGCAGAAGACCAGGTCCTATATGTGAGGCACTGCCCAGAGTCAGGAATCCTAGAGAGGAGCATATGCAAAAGGGGACAAGAGGCATGACATATGAGCCTTGGGTGGGATTAAACTGAAGCGTACCAAGGCAAACATGATTTTGCCTTGCACAGGCTTTTGGATACCGGGGAAACTCCTACATTGAACTGTGCTAATGTTCAGGGGGAATGGGCCGCAGTTGTACCCCAACGAAGATTGCTTCTGTGGTCTTTGCCATTTGTCTCAGAGTTCTCTGATCTCTATGTGTTCCGAATGTAAAGGTTTAGGGTAATGATTTGATAAGACAGAAAACCAGAAGTGTTTTACATTTTGAATACGTATCTTTTGAGGCTTGCCTCCACCACATGCCTATCTTACAGCTGCCTTCAGAGAACTTGCTGGCCCTGCGGGGCATTGGATTTGCAAACCCTGCCAGGCTCCTGCAACTCCCTTTTCACATCCAACTCTGTGACATCCCTTAGCCTCTATGTGGGTTCCAGAAACTTAAATTTAGTTCTGCTAAATTCTAAATGCTGTTAGTGAGAATTCATTTCTAACGCATATTATTTACCAGCCGTTCAACTAGGGCTCCTTTTGGCTTTATCTTATAGAAAGTAGCAGCACAATCTTAAAATTCAAAAAGACCTTGAAAGTCATTGAGTGCACTTCTCCTCCAATTAAGAAATACCTTCTACAATATCCTTGAAAGATGGTTTTCTAACTTCTGCTAACCCAGTTTTCATGAGATGTGCAAGGCAGCCTCTTGTTAAGTAGTTCTTCATACTATCCAATAGAAATCTGAATCCTCTCACCTCCTGTCTCTTTGTCCTATTTTTGCTCTAATAAGCAATCTTGAAAATAGTTGAGGAAGTACAATGACTTCACTGGAATCATAAATTCTAAGAGGAAAGAGGATCTTCTCTCCTTATGAATTTTCTCCTTGCTACTTGCACCACTGAAAAATGTTGCCTTTTTCAGTGCAAATAGACCCCATTTAAGATCATAACGCAGTGCTCACTGCAACTAGAGAAAGCCCCGTGCAGCAATGAAGACCCAGAGCAGCCAAAAATAAATAAATAAATTTATTTTTTAAAAAAGATCATAACTCATAAATCTAGGGTTTATTGTGTACTTTAATAGAAGGTTTCTCAATGTGTCTTTTTTGACTTCTTGTACGTATTTGTTAGGCAGGAATTTTGAAATTCTTTCCTGCAAAGTTTCCCAAAGTCTGGGAGTGTTGCCAATTTGCACTGAAGAACAGCAGTGTATTAGCACATTCATAACTATTAAAATATAATTCTAATGCACTGACCTGATTTCACAGTACATCAGAATTTTAATTCAACCCTAGATTGACTCTCACAGATGTCCACTAATTTTCCAGTGGAGGTTTCCAGTCCACTATTTGGAAAGTCAGATGAATTTGAACATTTTGTAAAATTGGCAACCTTGTCGATACAATGTTTTTGGGACTCCAGAAACAGCAATGCTTGGAGGAGCAAGCTGTGCTAATCTTTAGAGAATGAAGCCACTTTTATCAAAGACAGCTGAGAGTGAAGGATCTTGGGAAAGGGGTCCAGCTCACCTGTTTCTGGTGACAGTGGAACCAGCCAAAGGATAGGGCTGATGAGGGGAAGTTACCATGACTAGGATCCCCATGGCTTTGTGACTAGGTTTGGGGGCGTTTGAGTATTGGAAACCAAAGATTCTCTGGCTTTGTGGATGGCTGAGGGAGAGAAGCTCTCAGAAGCTACAAGACAAGGAGGAAACTCAAGTCCTGTATTGTGAAACTGTTATCACTCTTCTGTTTCTGCTGACATTTCTAACAAATATAAGCTTTTGGATCTGGGAATCTAGGATCTTTACCACACCAGTTACTGGCAGTCTATTGGTGTCAAGGCACTGATTTCCTAGGCCTCTGTTCTCCCATCTGAAAAAAAGAGGATGTGAACCCAATGACAGAAGCCTCCTTCAGTCAAAAATACTGTAAATTTTACAGAATAAAATTAGAAATTTAAAATGTGGTCAGCCAAGATGGCAATTTACACAGACGATCTCTTAGCATGCGATGTGGGAGCCCCCAAGGGACAAGGTGACAGTTTTCAGAGCATTTATAGAATTGAGGGAAAACTCTTGTAATAAATTTTCTTACAGACCCAAAGTTTATCTCCATGTCTCCGTTGCACCACCTGCTTACAATTAAAGGGTGACATCATATACACACCTGCATCCCACAGGCATCAATTACCCCTAATTATCAATTAATTCAGACAGGCTGTCCAAACTTCTGAACCTGTGCATTTTTATTGTATCTGCAAGTAAGTCACTTCTTTTATACTCAATATTGAACACTTAGATTACTTTTCCTGCAGGATCTCAATTTGTTCATTCATAAAATGAAAACATGGTGTAAATAATATCAATAGCCACTCCTGGGCGATTTTATTATTGTAAGGGTTTATTGAATAGATGCTGTTTGCTACTCACTGTAGGAGGTGGTTTGCCAAAACAAAGAAACATAATACATAGACTCTGACTTCAAAGGGTTTCCATTATGTTTCAATTTGAAAGGATCCATGACCTAGACATGAATTCAAAGCCTCAAAGTAATCTACTAGTTAAACAAATAAAATTTACTACTTTTCAAAAGCTAAAGTTTCAATAAAACCCCAGCTTGCCAATTTTATTTTGTTCATTTTTAATAGCCTGTGTTTTTAATAAGGAAACTAATCCAGGTTATCCAATTGATTTGCATTGTAAATCATCTTCGTGCCTTAGAAGACAGACTTGGCTAAAAATAAATGGACTGTTTGGCAATAATTCTTGAATATGGCACCAAAAGTACGGGCAAAAAAGAAAATAAAAATAGATAAACCAAGCTACGTCAATATAAAAAAAACTTCTGTGCATCAAAGAACACAATGAACAGATTGAAAAAGCAATTCATGAGGTGCAAGATATATTTATAAATCATGTATCTGACAAAGGGTTAATATCCAAAGTATATAAAGAACTATAACTCAACAACAAAACAAACTACCTGATTATAAAAATAGGCAAAGGACTTGAATAGACATTTCTCCAAAGAAGATATACAAATGGTCAATAAGCACATGAAAAGAGGCTCAACAGCACTAATTATTAGGGAAATACGAATCAAAATCGCAATGAGATACACCTCACTCCGGGATGGCTACTATTAAAAATAAATAGAAAATAACAGAAAATAACAAGTTTTAGTGAGGATGTGGAAAAACTGGACCCCTTGGGCACTGCTGGTGGACATGGAAAATTGTGCAGACTCTATAGAAAACAGTATCGTGGTTCCTCAAAGAATTAAAAATTGAATTACCTTAAGGTCTAGCAATTCCACTTTGGGGTATATACCTAAAAGAATTGAAAACAGGGTCTCAAAGAGAATTTTTTTTGGCTGAGCTGCATGGCATGTGGAATCTTAGTTCCCTGACCCGGGATCAAATCTGCGCCTGCTACAGTGGAAGCACAGAGGCTTAACCACTGGACCTCCAGGGAAGTCCCTCAAAGAAGTATTTATACACCCATGTCCATAGCAGCATTACTTACAGTAGCCAAAGGGTAAAAGCAACCCAAGTGTCTTTCGACAGATGAATGGATAAACAAAATGTGGTATATGCATACAATAGAATATTAGTCAGCCTTAAAAAGGATGGAAATTCTGACACATGCTACAACATGGATGAATCTTTAGGACATTATCTTATGTGAAATAAGCCAGTCACAAAAGGACACATACTGTATGATTCTACTTATATGAGGTACCTGGAATTGCCAAATTCATAGAGACAGAAAGTAGAATGGTGGCTGCCAGGGACTGGGAAGAGGGAGAAATGGAGAGTTATTGTTTAATGGGTATAGCATTTCAGTTTTGCATAATGAAAAGAGTTCTGTGGATGGATAGTGGTGATGGTAGCACAAAAATGTGAATGTACTTAATGACACTGAACTATACACTTAAAAATGATTAAGATGGTAAATTTTATGTTATGTATATCCTACCACAATTAAAAACAATAATAAAAAAATAAATGAATTGTAACCTTGGCAAAATTTGATATTATATGTAGTTTCTGAATCAATATAGAGAATAGTGTACAAATTAAAGTAGGTTTTTCTGTTGTTGTTTTTTTGTTTTTGTTTTTTTGGCCTGGCTATAAAAACTAGGCTGTAAGGAATTATGCTCTTCATGGGGCATTTTGTAGAGGTAAACGATCCAGATTATTTGGCATTTTAAAAATTACTTAAAGCATATAAGTTCTCAATCATAGCTGTCTTCCACTGTGTTTATTTACTCGATTAAATTTGACTTTAGTTAGTAGCCAGGTGTCACTAAGAACAAGAGCAAAAGTTTTCATTTGTTGATAAATAGCCAATAGCATTCTTGTGTTAATTGTTCTTAGAGACCACTGACAGAAATAGATGATAATAGAAGTTATCAATTAGATAATTATTTAAAAAAAATTTTTTTTGGCCATGCCGTGTGGCTTGCAGGATCTTAGTTCTCTGACCAGGGATTGAACCTGGGCCATGGCAGTGAAAGGGCTGAGTCCTAACCACTGGACCACCAGGGAATTCCCCTAAATTTGGCTTTAATAATACAGTATACTATACTTGTTTCAAAATTCCCTTTTCATATCATATTGACCAAAAAGGATATAACATACTGAAGCAAGTAATTTTTTCTCATTTTTATTATATGTGATAATTATCCCAATATATAATTCGAGGCTTAAAATTCAATCAAGTAGCACTCTTATAGTATTTAAGAATCGCCAGAATTCCCCATTTCACTTTATATATGAAGGGTTTGCTGAATAAGAATAAACTGATGCATACATTCTGGATTTTTTTTTCGATCTCAAGTTTTGATCTCTAGCAGTTTTACTAAATAACATCTCTATGAAACACTATGATTTCATGTCATCATTAGCCTCGAGAAGTTCACAAAAGCAAACCACAGATATTTTTAAAAACAAGATTCATGTTCTGAAATAAGCCTGCCAAATTTAGAAAACTATATTTGGAAAGGCTTTTTATTCCTAAGGGTTATGTTCTTTACAGCTAGTTTTATTTAACTGGAGAGGGCCTATCATATGGTTGAGAGAAATAATATAAACGTAAGTTTCATGGAGTCATGAGACTGTGTTTATATGCTCACAAACCTCAGATATATAAATCATAAATCATTCAAAGAATGATTCTTGAACATGGGCATGATTATAATAAAACCTATCAGTAGCTATATAAAAGCCATCTTTCTTAAGTTATACTAGGGTTTTATAAACACCAATATGTGAGCAAATATTAATTTTTTCCATTTATTTTTAGTCTGAAAAGTATAGACTCTTGCAAAGTTCATAAGTTGCTATGTAAACATATTCAATATTCCCAGAGTTAAGACAACCTCTAAGCTTCAAAGTGGAAATGCAGACATCAGGGCATAGACAACACATTATAAAATACCTCCAATGAATTGCTGCACAATAGACTGCGTTCCATTTTTTAAATGATGAAATAGTCTTCCTTTTAATGAAGAATGCTCAAGCCTCTGAGAAAGCCTGGGGTGCATGAAGTAGAGGATCTGAATGCAAAGGAGTTTAATTCCAAGTAGTGACATGTCAACTACTAAAGTGTTTTAGTTGTTCAATCTTTCATGCTTTTTGAACTTGACTTTACAACTCCTCCCACCAGAAGGTGGCTGTGTCTGTTTTCCAGCCTTGCATCTGGGCTGGACTTGCACTTGGTTAGGCCAGGAGAACATGTCAGAAGTGAGAGTGGGCTAGTTCCCAGCCCACGTGTGAAAGAAGCTTGCACTTTTGCTCTTTTGGAGTCCTGCCAGCACCTTGGGAATAAGCTTCAGCCAGACTGCTGGAGGATGACAGCACATGTACAGCTGAGGCCACACTAGACCAGCCTACAGCCAGCTGCAGCACATGTACAGCTGAGGCCACACTAGACCAGCCTACAGCCAGCTGACCCCCCAAACATGGGAGAGTGCCACCCCAAGGTCAGCAGAGCTGCCTACTTGACCCACAACAGCTACAGATGCATGAGGAAGCCCACTGAGACCATAAGACCCACCCAGCTGACTCATAAAATTTCAGGCAGTAATACCTACTTATTATTATTCTTAGCCACTACTTTTGGGCTGCTCTAACTCATGTTGAGAATGCAGCTTTTTAGAAGATATAAGTTTAGAAGATCTTGCTTTTGTTTTTATTTTTGGTTTTTATTTTTTCTGCGGTAATTTTTTCATGGTATATTTGCTCAAACTGACATTGGTTCTCTAGTTTTGAGGAGAATTCTTTGGCTTGAGTACTTTTTCACAGAAAGTCTTGTGTAATGTCTTTTTGTCTTATACCTTAGGACTAGAAACCTGATTCTTCCATTGGCAAAGAAGTAGCTAAATAATTTCAAAAAGTGAAGAGTCCAAATAAAAAATATTTTAATAAGATGAATATTAGTTTGCAGAGTTAAAGGTTGGTTCAATTGAACTCACAGTATTGAAACAGAAAAGATGTCAAGAGGACAGAATTAAGTCTAAATATAACTTCATTTTATCTAACACATGGATATTATATATAACCGTATTTGAGTTCCAAACAAGTAATGAGAAAAACAGAAACATTTAATGTTGGAAAAGAATGAATTACACCACCCTAAAGTGATCTGTCACAATAACGAATGCAGCTTTCCTTGTTGTCCAGTAGGAATAAGAAATACCCTACAAGTACACTGTATTTGAAATAATGTTTTACCTAAATATCCATCGACAGAAGAATGAATAAAGAAGATGTGGTACATATATACAATGGAATATTACTCAGCCATAAAAAAAGAATGAAATAATGCCATTTGCAGCAACATAGCTGGACCTAGAGATTATCATACTAAGTGAAGTAAGTCAGACAAACACAAATATCATATGATATTACTTATATGTGGAATCTAAAAAGGTGATACAGATGAATTTATTTACAAAACAGAAACACACTCACAGACTTCGAAAACAAACTTATGGTTACCAAAGGGGAAATGTGGGGGAGAGGGATAAATTAGGAGTTTGGGATTAACATATACACACTACTACATATAAAATAGATAATCAGGCTTCCCTGGTGGCACAGTGGTTAAGAATCTGCCTGCCAATGCAAGGGACACGGGCTCGAGCTCTGGCCTGGGAAGATCCCACATGCCGCAGAGCAACTAAGCTTGTGCACCACAACTACTGAGCCCACGTGCCACAACTACTGAAGCCTGTGCACCTAGATCCCATGCTCCGCAACAAGAGAAGCCACCGCAGTGAGAAGTCCACGCACCACAACAAAGAGTAGCCCCCGCTCACCATAACTAGAGAAAGCCTGCGCACAGCACCAAAGACCCAACACAGCCAAAAACAAATAAATAAAAATTAATTAATTAATTAATTAATTAAAATAGATAATCAACAAGGACCTACTGTATGGCACAGGAAACTCTACTCAGTATTCTGTAATAACCTATATGGGAAAAGAATCTGAAAAAGAATGTATATATGTATATCTATAACTGAGTCACATTTTTGTACACTTGAAACTAACAAAACATTGTATATCAACTATACCCCAAAATTAAAAAAAATTAAATTTAAAAAATTAAAATAAAAATAAATTTTTAAAAAGATAATGGTTTAACAACCTACTCCAACATGGATTTTTATTCCCTTTGAGAGCTAATCCAGTGTCTCCCCACACCTCCACCAGTTGTTTCACATACGCGTTCAAAAGTCTGTTCTTGTATCCCCTGTCCTTGAGGTAACCATTAAGAGCGTGATATTGTTCTTTCCAACTTTTTCTTATGCTTATTCTGAAATCTGTGTATATTATAAAAATATATATATATAATTTATATTAATAAAATGGTATCAGACTACACATATTGGACTAAAACTTGATTGTTCCATTTAAAAATGTACATCTTCCCAAGTTGTTATTTGTGTATTTACTTATGATTGCTGAATATTAGCAACCTTTTTAATACTGGCAAACTTTTTTCAACTTGGTAAGTAGAAAATGATATCTCATTTCACTTTGCATTTTGAAAATTACCTGTGAGTTTAAATGTTGTTCAAAGAGCAAAATATTTTAACCTAGTAATAGAAAACATATTCAGAATTCAGATGTTTCTCAGAAACCCTGCAGCTGAGACTTGCTAAGAAATCTTGCCTTGAGTGACTCTTCCTGAATTTTTCTCTATGTGTAATTTCTTTAGATTGTCCACATATTCCTAAATTTATGAGCCAATCTTCTAAGTGTACGTGGAAGACATTCAAAAGAAAAAACATAATTGTTTTAAAAGTATACTAGAAATTAATATTTCAAAAAATATATATTCTGAAACCTAAGTAGCATTGATCACCAGATGGCTTGAGAGAATCTCATGTGTCAGACATTATTGCAATTAAGGCCAATGTCAGCTCTTCAAACTTGCAGAATTATAGCTCTAGAAAAAAATAGTTCAAGGCTTCTCAAACCTTAAAGTATTTATGAATCACTGGACATCTTGATAAAATGCAGCTTTTGAGTCAGTAGTTCCGGGGTGGGGCCCAGGATTCTGCACTTCCAAAATCTCATAGGTGATGCTGATGCCACTGGTCCGAAGACCACACTCTGAGCTAAGAAGGCATTAAAGACCGCAGCTAGTTTAGCTCCTCATTTTATAGACACACAAAAAAACGAATAATATACCCTGCTATCTGTTTTTTAATTTAAAGAAGCACACAGAATTTGCTTAAATATTTCGCCAACAAACATCCTATTTGCGTGACATAAATAATATTTGAACAGACTGTAATGAGTAATATAACATCTGTAGCTCTTAGAAAATAAAACACAGTTAATTAGGGATGGCATGAAATATGTAGGGTAATCAGAAAGGGTTAGACACATCTCACTTTGTATGAATTATCACAAGAAACAGTAAAGGGAAATTGTTTGATGTCACCAGTGTGTTTTACCCGAACCCTCGCATTTTGAAAAGTACTGTCACTTCTTTTTTTTTTTTTTTTCCGGTACGCGGGCCTCTCACTGCTGTGGCCTCTCCCGTTGCGGAGCACAGGCTCCGGACGCGCAGGCTCAGCGGCCATGGCTCACGGGCCCAGCCGCTCTGCGGCATGTGGGATCCTCCCAGACCGGGGCACGAACCCGCATCCCCTGCATCGGCAGGCGGACTCTCAGCCACTGCGCCACCAGGGAAGCCCCCATTACTTTTAATGTCTTGTTCTTTCTAGGTCATTCAAACTGCCATCTACACGTGCATAACAATGAAATTTTCATAAACAAGCCGAGACACCCAGAGGCATGGAGGGTTATAATGCTTCAATAATGCATGTATTATAACATTATAACCTCAGAAAAGATAGATTTCATAACTCTAAAGCTCAACCTTGAAGAGGATAAACATGTTATTCAACGCTATAGCATTCCAACACTTGCTGAAATGTCTTTGGAGCTTGAAATCTAGAGCCACCAAAATGTTTAAGAATTAAATTGAGGGGCTTCCCTGGTGGTGCAGTGGTTGAGAGTCCGCCTGCCGATGCAGGGGACGCGGGTTCGTGCCCCGGTCCGGGAAGATCCCACATGCCGCGGAGCGGCTGGGCCCGTGAGCCATGGCCGCTGAGCCTGTGCGTCCGGAGCCTGTGCTCCACAACGGTAGAGGCCACAACAGTGAGAGGCCCGCGTACTGCAAAAAAAAAAAAAAAAAGAATTAAATTGAAAAATGTTCCTTCAAAATGCCTTAGCCAACCAAGCATGAACGTTTTTGCCATTGTGGCAAAACTGACCTTTGCCTTTGTTAGTCTCATCATGGTCCATCAAGGAGCATCCTTTACTCCCCGAGTGAAGAACTTTGTGAAGTCAGCTTCTTTCTAGCTTTGACCAGATGTGATTTCTCTCTCCACAATAACATCCTGTCAATAATTTTCTTGTCACACTTACAGAATTCTGTATTTTACTTGCTCTGATTATGTGTGAAGTTTTTCCTATTTCATCCTTAGATTATCCCTAAACTTTAGCAACTGCATCTCAGCTGCTCTGTATTCTCAACAGTGCCCATCCAAGGGCTGTGAATATCAATAAACACTTGTCTGAATCCACAAATCCCTACAAAATCTATAGCCACTGATATAAATACTGTACATCCCAAGGAAATGTGGAAGTTAAAGGAGGAGAATCATCAGCTGAGGAATGAGCTTATCAGAGTTCTCAAAAATTCAACGAGAAGATCCAGAAGAGTCCTAAACATTTCTTCATTTCTTTACGAATGGTTAATTCCTTACCAGTAGTGAGTCAGCAGCAATGAACTAGTTTTCAGATGTTCACACCTTTGTTTATTGGAAGCCAAGATGAGATCAGGATGGTTTCAGAAGAGCAATCAGGCTGGGAAAGTGTGTGAGGAACCATTGGAAAAGGAGAAACGGGGAAGCTCGTCATTCTGGAATGTGGACCTAAGAAGTACTGCGTTTCCCAGAAAGCTGAGCTGGACACAGAGTGTGTATGCAGAAAGTTTACTTTGGGTGGTTCCATCCCAAGGAACTGGAGTGGGAGACGAAAGGGTAAAACAAAGAAGGTGGGTTATGAAACCAAGCATCACCTTGGGCAATTGCGGCTCAATCCTCCAGGGGGCGCTCTAAGAAGCTGCGGAGAATACACCTCAACATCGTCCTCCAGAAGGACGAGCGAGAAATTATCCGTCAGCTTTCTTGTCCCACAAATCAAGAGTTGCCCCAGGGGGTGTGCATGACCTTGCACTACCAGGATTGCACATGTTTCAGAACAGCTGAGTGGCTTCCAGAAGGCATCTTAAGAGATGGCACAGAGAAGCTGCAGGGCAGAAAGCACGAGATAGTTGCTGTTGTTGACGCAAGGTGCTGTCAGGTGATGGCTTCACCAAGCTGGTTGCTGTAAAATTTTGGGTCAAGAGGTTGTGACCTGGGCACGAGAAGCAGCTGACACCAGCTCTTAGAAGCACATGAGTCTAATGCAAATCTGTCTGCTCTGGAAATAATGAGCACAGGCTCATACCCATCCTTTCTGGACAATAGTCAGAGAAAAGGGCACTCAGACCAAGGGGCAGCCAGAGACAGAAACCAGTTGGGAGCAGGAGAAGCCAGGGCATCGGGGGCATTGCCCTTGCCTAGGACCAACACCTTCTCTGTGCTTCAAGCACAGACCAACCCCTGGATGGGAGTTTTTCTTTCTCTCTATTCACGTTTCTGGTATTTGCTTGCTACTTATTTTAACTTTCCATCTCTGGCAGAGCAATGCCATCTGCCAGCCATTTTTTTATCTTCACATAAATTACTTTATTGTTTTACGTGCTCTGAGTTTTTGTGCATTTCAGGGAACACCCTCAGCTTTTTCTGCTCATGACCTGTCTTAGTTTGGGTTGCTCCAAAAGCCGACCCTGAGGCAGGGATATGGCTACAAGTGGTTTATTTGGGAGGTGACTCCAGAAGTGCCACAAGGGAGGGGGGACTGAGGGAGAGAAGGGAAGGTAGTAAGTGTGTGCGCATGAGCAGATTATTGGTGTCTCAGTCTTGCTGGAAATGTGCCCCACTGAGCGACAGGGAAGCTGGGGTGTCTCTGCACAGGCTCCAGTTCACTGGGTGAAGGTTGCTACTGAGAGCGTTAACGCTTCCCTGCATGCACCATGCAGGCTGAGAAAACTCCCTTAGTGCCAAGAAAGCCTCCAGGCAGAGAGGCCAGCAGAGAGGTGTGGATGGTCCGGGGTGTGGTCGGAGTGAACTATAGCTGCTGTGAATCCAGGAGTTGGCTGAGAGGACATGGATTGGGGCACCAGGAGGTTTTACTATACACTCTGAGATTATTTTGCAAAGGGCAAAATGTCCAAACACAGAGAAAAACAACAGCAACAACCTCCTCTGGCATCTATGTGGAAAGGTTACTTATTAAAGGGTTAGAGGTGATTAAACTTAACTCTAAAACTGAGATTACTTATTAAGCTTTACAAAAACTTCAAGATGGCATTAGATCCTCTTAATGGAAATCTCCTTTGCTATGACTAAAGAACAAATTGGGAAAGCAGCCAACATCATGTTTATTGCTCTAGCCTATAAATGAAAAACCTCAGCAAACTGTATTAAATAACCACCACTTGGTTCTCTTCCTTTATGAACACAGGAAACCATTGGGGGTTGTGTGATGCTCTTGTACTGGTCATCACTCTGGACCATCACCCAGGTGGAGCCACTCTACAATTAGAAGGGTTTCGCCCCTCTTTTTCTCCACCCCATGCTTTCTGATGGAAAAGCCAGATGACAATGTATGAAAACTTGACTGGACTTGAATGCAGTGGGTTTCACTGAGGTTAGAAGCCTGGACAGAGCCCAAAGGATTGGCTAGGAAGGAATTACTCTCAGTGGCTTCAGAGATTAAAAATTCACCCCAATTCTTTATTTCCTTTTACTAAAATTATAAATGCACACCTCAGCCATGGCCTTAGAGTGGTCTTTATTGTTGGTTCATTGCATCTTATTCTAACCCAAATCCTTATGTATGCAATGCTGGAAAACACATTCCCTCTCTGCCTGTGCTTGCCCTAACACGTTTCCGGTCCTGTTGGCCAGAAGAGCTTTAGAGGTTTTAGATGTTGCACCCTTGGAGCCGTCAGTACCGGGCCCGGGGCTTTGCGTTCCTCGGCAGCAGATGGATGTCAAGTGCAGCACTCCGTCCTTTCTAATGGCTGCCCTTCAGGGTCTTCTTGGCCACGGAGACGAAGCAGCTCTGCAGGGCCTTGAACTCCTGAGTGCAGAGGTCCTTCCTCAGGCGGCCGCCAGGGGTCACGGACACTTGCATGCACCTGCCCTTGGCCATGGTCCCGTCCCCACAGGCCACCAGGTGCTCAGGGAAGGTGCAAAGTACACTTCACACGTGTCCCCACACCACTCGGTTCCCTGACATGAGTAAAAAAACAATATTACTGAAAAAATTGAAGATAGTCAAAGATCTAACCTGTTGTACCCCCATATACTCTAATTTGACAGCAAGCTTTGCTTGTTTTAGAGGGAGATTTTTATCAAAAGTTTAATTAGTAAGTAATCTCTTTGGCATTTACAATCTATTCAAGCACATTAAAAAGAAAACATGAAAATAAAAACCACTGATATTATGTCTAACAAGCAGCAATAAAAGGGTAGACATTAAGCTCAGTGCAAATACAATGAATAAAATATTTTCAAATTCACTGTAGCAACATCTCACAATATTAACAATGTGTAGTGATGGAGGAAGGTTTATTTTAGGAATGCAAGAACAGTGTAAGAATAGGAAGTGTATCATCCCTCCCCTGTTCAAATCCCTCCCAGGGCTCCCATCTCACCTCCTCGCTTCCTCTCTCCCACCCCTTCAGGCTGCTTGCAGTCATTCTGGTCTCCTTGCTCTTCCTCAAACACAATAGGTAGGCTCCTACCTCAAGACCCACCTTTCTCTGTGCCTAGAAAGCTCTTCTCCAAGGTATCTGCTTCACCTTTGCCAAGTCTCAAATGCCACCTTCTCACCAAAGCCTACTCTGATCACCTCCTTAAAATGGCAGCCCTTTCTCACACCAATTAGGATGGCTATCATCTAAAACAAATTTTAAAAAACCACCACCAACAAAAGAATAGGAAGTGTTTTCATGCTAAATCACTGTAGAATAAATGAGCAAAACATCTTAATCATTGTTGGAAAAGTATTTGACAGAATGTGTTAGTCACCCCTGATTTTAAAATTTAAAAATTAGGAAGTTGGGCAAAGGAGACTTTCTAAATTTGACACAGTGTTTTCAGGAAAACTATGGCAAACATCAATGATAAAAATATTAGGAGTATTCCCATAAAATAAGGCAAGAAAGAAGGCAAGAATACCACAAATCCCCATTATTCAAAATAGTCTTAAGAGCCCTAGAAAAGAAGACCAAAATATTAGCAAATACTGGGGAAAATTTAACAATTTTACATTAAAATTCAACATAATGAAATAAAAATATATAACAGAAATATGACAGATTTTCAAGGTGTCTAGAAGTAAGATAAACACACACATAGTACAGACATTTCAATGTGCCAGCAATGACAAATATAAAGATATCATTCAAAACAGCAACAAAATTATATTGTCCTCCCCCAAACTTTAAAACATATTAAAACAATATTTAAGGGCAGAGAAATAGACCTAAATGCATAAAAGTAAGTAATATGGATTGTAGTGGGGAGCCTCAAGTTTTTAAAGGTTTACATTTTTTTCCTAAATTAATCTATTGATTACCTAAAGATAATTTTATACAAAGCCATTCAAGTTGATTCTAAATGTTATTTGTAAGAGTGAGTTGCTAAGAATAGCAGGAAAATTATAATAAAGATAGCATTTAAATCACTAGGGAAATAATAAATAAATGATATTTAAATGTGTGGTAGATGTTATTATTATTCCACTTATACTGTTGAGGAAACTGAGATATAAAGAAGTTGAATAATGTCATGTAGCTGCCATGTGGTGAAAACCAGGATGCCAACCCAGAGCTTGTGCTCCTCACCAGCATGCTGTACTGTCCCTGGCAAAAATGTGTGCATGTACATATATTAGATATAGAGTCAATATCCAACATATACAAAGAGTTCCCATCAATCAACATGAAAAACATAAGCAACTTAATAGAGATAGATATGAGAAAAGCATATAGAAGCAATTTTCAAAAGAATAAATAACAAAAGGTGAATAAATATATGGGAAAAAAATGTTCAAGCCCCCAAGTGGGGAAATGCAATTAAAAATAACTACTAAAGTCCATAAGGTTCATGAAGATTTTAAGAGTTCTGATCTCCAGTGTTTAATAAGGAAGTGGAGAAATAGCCTCCCACAGAACATTCACGGAAGTCAGTTTGTCATTATTTGCCAAGATTAAAATGTACTTTAACTTAGCTATTAGCTAAATTAAATACTCACATATGTACAAAAATATATGTAAAATGCTTGCTATTTCTAAAAGTGACCAATGGAAATAATCCCAATCAATAGAATGAAATAGCCACAAAATTAAATGAATACTGACATGGAAAGATGTCAATTTGGGGTTGATAAATTTTTTAAAAAGCAAACAGGAGAAAATTCCATACAATATGATTCTCTCATATTTTATATGTGTGGAATTTGCACATATGTGTGTGCATCTAAATGCATGTAAAAGTTCTCAATAAATACCAAAGTATGCATTATACTATTCTTGTTTATTTTTATTTATATATATAAGTGTTTATTATACCAAAGTATTATCCACAGAGGACAGAGGTTGATGGAGGAGAAGGATGGAGAATGAATATGGATTTTTCACTTTTACTCCATCCATTTCTATAATTATTGAATGTTTTATAACCACATATTACTTGTGTAATTTATAAGAAGACAATAAATATGACAAAAATTGTTTCCAAAAATGAAAAAATAATGCACAGAGCAAAAATATTATATTTGGTCAGCATATTGTTTTTTTGAGAAATTTTTAAACATCTTTATTGGAGTATAATTGCTTTACAATGTTGTGTTAGTTTCTGCTGTATAACAAAGTGAATCAGCTATATGTATACATATATCCCCATATCCCCGCCCTCTTGTGTCTCCCTCCCACCCTTCCTATCCCACCCCTCTATGTGGTCACAAAGCACCGAGCTGATCTCCCTGTGCTATGTGGCTGCTTCCCATTAGCTATCTATTTTACATTTGGTAGTGTATATATGTCAGTGCTACTCTCTCACTTCATCCCAGCTTACCCTTCCCCCTCCCCGTGTCCTCAAGTCCATTCTCTACGTCTATGTCTTTATTCCTGTCCTGCCCTAGGTTCATCAGAACCATTTTTTTTTTTTTTTGGTCAGCATTTAACTACCAAATTACCATTTCTGTTTCCTGATATCTACCATAATGAATTAAATTCTTGCTACTCAAAGTAGAAAGAGGTCCTTGACAAGTAGCAATGGCATTACCTGGGAGCTGGTTAGAAATGCAGAATCTCAAGCCTCACCTCAGACCAGCAGAATCTGTATAAATCCCCAGGTGATTGTTGTGCACAGGAAAGTTTGAGTAACCTTGCTCTAAAGCATTTAGCATTTTGATTTCTGCTTTAACCACTGAAAAAGCAACTGTTTAAAAGTAAAATATTTTAATATTTTTTCTAATATATGAAAGATATTTGAAAGTATCTTCAAATATCAGAGACAATTTGTAAAGATAGTTCTTTCACAATATTAAAAATATTTTTAACGTTAAAGTGTTAAACACAAAACAAATTTTTCAGTAACTAGGGAGGCAAGACCACTGAGTAAAAAAAAAACAAAAAACAGTATTAGCATATTTCAAGCAGAGCAGGTTGAACTTTGTAAATTACGATATTTCCTCCATCAAAAATCAGTGTTTGCACTTCCTGAGAGGGGAGCCAGCTGCCAAGCCCCAGCTGTCTGGATTCTCCATTTGCAGGTGAACTGCAAGGTGCATCAAGAGACAACGTAGAGACGTAGCCACCGACTTAGCTCCTCATTATCAGGCACTACAGAGCCTCGACTTCCTGCTTTCACACATAAATCCATCCCCTTCACAACCTCTCACATTAATCCCACCCCAATTCCTACCTAACCTTCCCTAAAGGAAGATCCCTGGACCAGGTGTGACTCCACCTCTAATTATTCTGGCTGCATTTGCATGTGTTTTCCCTCATTATACTATCATTAGCATGAGGAGCAGGCTCCTGTTGCCTGGGCAACCAGAAGCAACACCGTGCACTGTGCCTGGTGACTGGATCCTCCTTCTGGTTTTTCTTTTACACTCTTGAATACTCTCACTTTTATGATCAGGAGAATGCAATCCTTTCTGCAGTTCTGCCTCTTTTCTTGTATTGTGGTTCTCTCTGTAGTGTCCAGCTAATTTGTCAAATTTCTCTTGGATTTATTACTTTAACTTCTCTTATTTCCAGTAGCTAATGCTGATGCTTTCTTTCCCCTTAATCAGATTCTCCTTTTGAATTTCCCACTCTGATCAAGACAGCCAGCTCAATATTTTTTCTCCTTTTAGATGTCTGTCTAAAATATTATATGCACCATTAAAATGACCCTATTTATGAAATTCCCTTGTCTGTCCTACTTCTTTCCTTTCTTCACTTGCTCCAGTTATTTGCTACTGTAATAATACAAGGCTAATAGAAAAATGATGCCCTCTGAGAAGCCTCTTAGACAGCCTCATCCACAAGAGAGCAAACAGCAGAAACAAGAAGAACTACAAACCTGCAGCCTGTGGAACAAAAACCACATTCACAGAAAGATAGACAAGATGAAAAGGCAGAGAGCTATGTACGAGATGAAGGAACAAGATAAAACCCCAGAAAAACAACTAAATGAAGTGGAGATAGGCAAACTTCCAGAAAAAAATATTCAAAATAATGATAGTGAAGATGAACGAGGACCTCAGAAAAAGAATACAGGCAAAGATTGAGAAGATGTAAGAAGTGTTTAACAAAGACCTTGAAGAATTAAAGAACAAACAAACAGAGATGAACAATACAACAACTGAAATGAAAAATACACTAGAAGGAATCAATAGCAGAATAACTGAGGCAGAAGAACGCATAAATTACCTGGAAGACAGAGTGGTGAAATTCACTACTGTGGAACAGAATAAAGAAAAAAGAATGAAAAGAAATGAAGACAGCCTAAGGGACTTCTGGGACAACATTAAACACAACAACGTTCCCATTATAGGGGTCCCAGAAGGAGAAAAGAGAGAGAAAGGACCTGAGAAAATATTTGAAGAGATTATAGTCGAAAACTTCCCTAACATGGGAAAGGAAATAGGCACCCAAGTCCAGGAAGCGCTGAGGGCCCCAGGCAGGATAAACCCAAGGAAAAACATGCTGATACACATAGTAATCAAATTGACGAAAACTAAAGACAAAGAAAAATTATTGAAAGCAACAAGGGAAAAATGACAAACAACATACAAGGGAACACCCATAAGGTTAACAGCTGATTTCTTAGCAGAAACTCTACAAGCCAGAAGGGAGTGACATGATATACTTAAAGTGATGAAAGGGAAGAACCTACAACCAAGATGACACTACCTGACAAGGATCTCATTCAGATTCAACAGAGAAATCAAAAGCTTTACAGACAAGCAAAAGCTAAGAGAATTCAGTACCACCAAACCAGCTCTACAACAAATGCTAAAGGAAATTCTCTAAGTGGGAAACACAAGAGACGAAAAGAACCTACAAAAACAAACCCGAAACCATTAAGAAAATGGTAATAGGAACATACATATTGATAATTACCTTAAATGTGAACGGATTAAATGCTCCAACCAAAAGACACAGGCTTTCTGAATGGATACAAAAACAAGGCCCTTATATATGCTGTCTACAAGAGACCCACTTCATACCTAGGAATACATACAGACTGAAAGTGAGGGGATGGAAAAAGATATTGCATGCAAATGGAAATCAAAGGAAAGCTGGAGTAGCAA
>NC_041227.1:34717341-34721171 GCF_002837175.3 Physeter macrocephalus
AGACAAGCAAAAGCTAAGAGAATTCAGTACCACCAAACCAGCTCTACAACAAATGCTAAAGGAAATTCTCTAAGTGGGAAACACAAGAGACGAAAAGAACCTACAAAAACAAACCCGAAACCATTAAGAAAATGGTAATAGGAACATACATATTGATAATTACCTTAAATGTGAACGGATTAAATGCTCCAACCAAAAGACACAGGCTTTCTGAATGGATACAAAAACAAGGCCCTTATATATGCTGTCTACAAGAGACCCACTTCATACCTAGGAATACATACAGACTGAAAGTGAGGGGATGGAAAAAGATATTGCATGCAAATGGAAATCAAAGGAAAGCTGGAGTAGCAATACTCATATCAGATAAAATAGACTTTAAAATAAAGAATGGAGAGGGAGCTTCAAGATGGCAGAACAGTAAGATGCAGAGATCACCTTCCTCCCCACAAATACATCAGAAATACATCTACGTGTGGAACAACTCCTACAGAACACCTACTGAATGCTGGCAGAAGACCTCAGACCTCCCAAAAGGCAAGAAACTCCCCACGTAACTAAGTAGGGTAAAAGAAAAAAGAGAGACAAAGTATAGGGACGGGACCTGTACCACTGAGAGGAAGCTGTGAAGGAGGAAAGGTTTCCACACACTAGGAAACCCCTTCGTGGGTGGAGACTGACGATGGCAGAAGGGGGGAGCTTTGGAGCCACAGAGGAGAGCACAGCAACAGGGGTATGGAGGGTAAGGCAGAGAGATTGCCGCACAGAGGATCGGTGCTGACCAGCACTCACCAGCCCGAGAGGCTTGTCTGCTCACCTGCCGGGATGGGCGGGGGTTGGGAGCTGAGGCTCGGGCTTCAGAGGTCAGATCCCAGGGAGAGGACTAGGGTTAGCTGGGTGAACACAGCCTGAAGGGGCTACTGCACCACAGCTAGCCGGGAGGGAGTTCGGGAGAAGTCTGGAGCTGCCAAAGAGGCAAGAGACTTTTTCTTTCCACTTTGTTTCCTAGTGCGCGAGGAGAGGGGATTAAGAGTGCCGATTAAAGGAGCTCCAGAGATGGGCGCGAGCTGTGACTATCAGCGTGGACCCCAGTGACGGGCATGAGATGCTAAGGCTGCTGCTGCCTCCACCAAGAAGCCTGTGTGCAAGCACAGGTCACTATCCACACCTCTCCTCCCGGGATCCTGTGCAGCCCGCCACTGCCAGGGTCCTGTGATTCAGGGACAACTTCCCCGGGAGAACACACAGTGTGCCTCAGGATGGTGCACCGTCATATTGGTCTCTGCCGCCACAGGCTCGCCCCACATCTGTACCGCTCCATCTCTGCGGCCTGAGTGAGCCAGAGCACCCAAATCAGCTGCTTCTTTAACCCCTTCATGTCTGAGTGAAGAACAGACGCCCTCCGGCGACCTACACGCAGAGGTGGGTCCAAATCCAAAGCTGAACCCTGGGAGCTGTGTGAACAAAGAAGAGAAAGGGAAATTTCTCCCAGCAGCCACAGGAGAAGCGGATTAAATCTCCACAACCAACTTGATGTACCCTGCATCTGTGGAATACCTGAATAGACAACAAATCATCCCAAATTGAGGAGGTGGGCTTTGGGAACAACAATATATATATTTTTTCCTTTTTTCTCTTTTTGTAAGTGTGTATGTGTATGCTTCTGTGTAAGATTTTGTCTGTACAGTTTTGCTTTTACCATTTCTCCTAGGACACTGTCTGTCCGTTTTTTTTTATTACTTAAAATTTTTTTTCTTAATAATTATTTTTTAATATTTATTTTAATAAGTTATTTTATTCTACGCTATTTTATTTTACTTTATTTTATTTTATTTGTTTATTTCTTCTTTCTCTCTCTTTTTTTTTTTCTCCCTTTTATTCTGAGCCGTGAGGAGGACAGGCTCTTGGTGTTCCAGCCAGGCGTCAGGGCTGTGCCAATGAAGTGGGAGAGCAAAGCTCAGGACACTGGTCCACAAGAGACCTGCCAGCTCCATGTAATATCAAAAGGCAAAATTTCCCAGAGATCTCCATCTCAACACCAATACCCAGCTCCACTCAATGACCAGCAAGCTACAGTGATGGACACCCTATGCCAAACAACTAGCAAGACAGGAACACAACCCCATCCATTAGCAGAGAGGCTGCCTAAAATCATAATAAGGCCACAGAAACACCAAAACACACCACCAGATGTCGACCTGCCCACCAGAAAAACAAGATCCAGCCTCATCCACCAGAACACAGGCACTAGTCCCCTCCACCAGGAAGCCTAAATAACCCACTGAACCAACCTTAGCCACTGGGGACAGACACCAAAAACAATGGAAACTGCGAACCTGCAGCCTGTGCTAAGGAGACCCCAAACACAGTAAGTGAAGCAAAATGAGAAGACAGAGAAACACACAGCAGATGAAGGAGCAGGGCAAAAACCCACCAGACGTAACAAATGAAGAGGAAATAGGCAGTCTACCTGAAAAAGATTTCAGAATAATGACAGTAAAGATGATCCAAAATCTTGGAACTAGAATGGAGAAAATCCAAGAAATGTTTGACAAAGACCTAGAAGAACTAAAGAGCAAACAAATAGAGATGAACACAATAAACGAAATTAAAAATTCTCTAGAAGGAATCAATGGCAGAATAAATGAGGCAGAAGAAAGCATAAGTGACCTGGAAGATAAAATAGTGGAAATAACTACTACAGAGCAGAATAAAGAAAAATGAATGAAAAGAATTGAAGGCAGTCTCAGAGACCTCTGGGACAACATTTAATGCACCAACATTCGAATTATAGGGGTCCCAGAAGAAGAAGAGAAAAAGAAAAGGACTGAGAAAATATTTGAAGAGATTATAGTTGAAAACATCCCTAATATGGGAAAGGAAATATTTAATCAAGTCCAGGAAGCACAGAGAGTCCCATACAGGATAAACCCAAGGAGAAACATGTCAAGACACATATTAATAAAACTATGAAAAATTAAATACAAAGAACAAATATTAAAAGCAGCAAGGGAAAAACACCAAGTTAGAAACTTCTCTAGGCAGGAAATACAAGAGAAGGAAAAGACCTACAATAATAAACACAAAACAATTAAGAAAATGAGAATAGAAATATACATATCAATAATTACCTTAAATGTAAATCATTTAATGCTCCAACCAAAAGACATAGACTGGGTGAATGGACACAAAAATAAGACCTGTATATACGCTGTCTACAAGAGACCCACTTCATACCTAGGGACACAAACAGACTGAAAGTGAGGGGATGGAAAAAGATATTCCATGCAAATGGAAATCAAAAGAAAGCTGGAGTAACTATTCTCATATCAGACAAAATAGATTATAAAACAAAGACTATTACAAGAGACAAAGAAGGACACTACATAATGATCAAGGGATCAATCCAAGAAGAGGATATAACAATTATAAATATATATGCACCGAACAGAGGAGCACCTCAATACATAAGACAAATACTAACAGCCATAAAAGGGAAAATCGACAGTAACACGATCATAGTAGGGGATTTTAACACCCCACTTTCACCAATGGACAGATCATCCAAAATGAAAATAAATAAGGAAACACAAGCTTTAAATGATACATTAAACAAGATGGGCTTAATTGACATTTATAGGGCATTCCTTCCAAAAACAACAGAAAACACATTCTTCTCAAGTGCTCATGGAACATTCTCCAGGATAGATCATATCTTGGGTCACAAGTCAAGCCTTGGTAAATTTAAGAAAATTGAAATTGTATCAAGTATCTTTTCAGACCACAACGCTATGAGATTAGATATCAATTACTGAAAAATACCTGTAAAA
>NC_041227.1:34721310-34723993 GCF_002837175.3 Physeter macrocephalus
TTTAACACCCCACTTTCACCAATGGACAGATCATCCAAAATGAAAATAAATAAGGAAACACAAGCTTTAAATGATACATTAAACAAGATGGGCTTAATTGACATTTATAGGGCATTCCTTCCAAAAACAACAGAAAACACATTCTTCTCAAGTGCTCATGGAACATTCTCCAGGATAGATCATATCTTGGGTCACAAGTCAAGCCTTGGTAAATTTAAGAAAATTGAAATTGTATCAAGTATCTTTTCAGACCACAACGCTATGAGATTAGATATCAATTACTGAAAAATACCTGTAAAATAAAAACACATGGAGGCTAAACAACACACTACTAATAACCAAGAGATCACTGAAGAAATCAAAGAGGAAATCAAAAATTATGTAGAAACAAATGACAATGAAAGCACTACGACCCAAAACCTATGGAATGCAGCAAAAGCAGCTCTAGGAGGGAAGACTATAGCTATGCAAGCCTACCATAAGAAACAAGCCTACCAAATAAACAACCTAAGCTTACACCTAAAGCAATTAGAGAAAGAAGAACAAAAAAATTCCAAAGTTAGCAGAAGGAAAGAAATCATAAAGATCAGATCAGAAATAAATGAAAAGAAATGAAGGAAATGATAGCAAATATCAATAAGACTAAAAGCTGGTTCTTTGAGAAAATAAACAAAATTGATAAACCATTACCCAGACTTATCAAGAGAAAAAGGGAGAGGACTCAAATCTACAGAATTAGAAATGAAAAAGGAGAAGGAACAACTGACACTGCAAAAAGGATCATGAGAGATTACTACAAGCAACTGTATGCCAATAAAATGGACAACCTGGAAGAAATGGACAAATTCTTAGCAATGCACAACTTTCCAAGACTGAACCAGGAAGAAATAGAAAATATTAGCACACCAATACAAGCACTGAAATTGAAACTGTGATTAAAAATCTTCGAACAAACAAAAGCCCAGGACCAGATGGCTTCACAGACGAATTCTACCAAACATTTAGAGAAGAGCTAACACCTATCCTTCTCAAACTCTTCCAAAATATAGCAGAGGGAGGAACACTCCCAAACTCATTCTACGAGGCCACCATAACTCTGATACCAAAATCAGACAAAGATGTCACAAAGAATGAAAACTACAGGCCAATATCACTGATGAACATAGATACAAAAATCATCAACAAAATACTATCAAACAGAATCCACACCACATTAAAAGGATCATACGTTAGGATCAAGTGGGGTTTATCCCAGGAAGGCAAGGATTCTTCAATATACTCAAATCAATCAAGGTTATACACCATATTAACAAATTGAAGAAGAAAAACCATATGATCTTCACAATAGATGCAGAGAAAGCTTTGGACAAAATTCAACACCAATTTATGATAAAAACCCTCCAGAAAGTAGGCTTTTGACAAAATTCAACACCCATTTATGGTAAAAATCCTCCAGAAAGTAGGCATAAGAGGGAACATACCTCAACATAATAAAGGCCATATATGACAAACCCACAGCCAACATTGTTCTCAATGGTGAAAAACTGAAACCATTTCCACTAAGATCAGGAACAAGACAAGGTTGCCCACTCTCACCACTATTATTCAACATAGTTTTGGAACTTTTAGCCACAGCAATCAGAGAAGATAAAGAAATAAAAGGAATCCAAATTGGAAAAGAAGAAGTAAAGATCTCACTGTTTGCAGATGACATGATACTATACATAGACAATCCTTAGATGCTACCAGAAAACTACTGGAGCTAAACAATGAATTTGGTAAATTAGCAGGATACAATATTAATGCACAGAAATCTCTTGCATTCCTATACACTAATGATGAAAAATCTGAAAGTGAAATTAAGAAAACACTCCCATTTACCATTGCAACAAAAAGAATAAAATATCTAGGAATAAACCTACCTAAGGAGATAAAAGACCTGTATGCAGAAAATTATAAGACACTGATGAAAAAAATTAAAGATGATACAAACAGAAGGAGCGATATACCATGTTCTTGGATTAGAAGAATCAACATTGTGAAAATGACTGTATGACCCAAAGCAATCTACAGATTCAATGGAATCCCTATCAAACTACCACTGGCATTTTTCACAAAACTAGAACAAAAAATTTCACAATTTGTATGGAAACACAAAAGACCCCGAATAGCCAAAGCTATCATGATAAGGAAAAACGGAGCTGGAGGAATCAGACTCCCTGACTTCAGTCCATACTACAAAGCTACAGTAATCAAGACAGTATGGTACTGGCATAGAAACAGAAATATAGATCAATGGAACAGGATAGAAAGCCCAGGGATAAACCCACACACATATGGTCACCTTATCTTTGATAAAAGGGCAAGAATATACAATGGAGAAAAGACAGCCTCTTCAATAAGTGGTGCAGGGAAAACTGGACTGCTACATGTAAAAGAATGAAATTAGAACATTCCCTAACACCATACACAAAAATAAACTCAAAATGGATTAAAGACCTAAATGTAAGGCCAGACACCATCAAACTCTTAGATGAAAACATAGGCAAAACACTCTGTGACATAAATCACAGCAAGATCCTTTGTGACTCACCTCCTAGAGAAATGGAAATAAAAACAAAAATAAACAAATGGGACCTAATTAAACTTCAAAGATTTTGCACAGCAAAGGAAACAATAAACA
>NC_041227.1:34724127-34724587 GCF_002837175.3 Physeter macrocephalus
AGATACATCAGAAATACAGCTACACGTGGAACTTCTATAGAACACCCACCGAACTCTGGCAGAAGACCTCAGACCGCACAAAAGGCAAGAAACCCCCCACGTACCTGGGTAGGCAAAAGAAAAAAGAATAAACAGAGACAAAGAATAGGGACGGGACCCGCACCAGTGGGAGGGAGCCGTGAAGGAGGAAAGGTTCCCACACCCTAGAAGCCCCTTCGCGGGCGGAGACTGTGGGTGGCGGAGGGGGAAGCTCCGGAGCCTCGGAGGAGAGCGCAGCAGCGGGGTGCGAAGGGCAAAGCGGAGAGATTCCCGCACAGAGGATCAGTGCCGACCAGCACTCACCAGCCCGAGAGGCTTGTCTGCTCACCCGCCGGGGCGGGAGGGGGCTGGGAGCTGAGCCCAGGGCGTCAGTCGGGTCCCAGGAAAAGGTCTGGAGTTGGCAGAGTGAAAACAGCCGGAA
>NC_041227.1:34726173-34726686 GCF_002837175.3 Physeter macrocephalus
TGTAAAATATACAAACACATGGAGGCTAAACAATACACTACTTAATAACGAAGTGATCACTGAAGAAATCAAAGAGGAAATCAAAAAATACTTAGAAACAAATGACAATGGAGACACGACGACCCAAAACCTATGGGATGCAGCAAAAGCAGTTCTAAGAGGGAAGTTTATAGCAATACAATCCTACCTTAAGAAACAGGAAACATCTCGGAAAAACACCCTAACTTTGCACCTAAAGCAAGTAGAGAAAGAAGAACAAAAAAAACCCAAATTTAGCAGAAGGAAAGAAATCATAAAGACCAGATCAGAAATAAATGAAAAAGAAATGAAGGAAACAATAACAAAGATCAATAAAACTAAAAGCTGGTTCTTTGAGTAGATAAATAAAATTGATAAACCATTAGCCAGACTCATCAAGAATAAAGGGGAGAAGACTCAAATCAATAGAATTAGAAATGAAAAAGGAGATGTAACAACTGACACTGCAGAAATACAAAAGATTATTAGAGAGTA
>NC_041227.1:34728838-34784554 GCF_002837175.3 Physeter macrocephalus
CTTTTTATGGCTGAGTAATATTCCATTGTATATATGTGCCACATCTTCTTTATCCATTCATCTGTTCATTGCAGCTCTATTTACAATAGGCAGGACATGGAAGCAACCTAAGTGTCCATCAACAGATGAATGGATAAAGAAGATGTGGCACATATATACAATGGAATATTACTCAGCCATAAAAAGAAATGAAACTGAGTTATTTGTAATGAGGTGGATAGACCTGGAGTCTGTCATACAGAGTGAAGTAAGTCAGAAGGAGAAAAACAAATACTGTATGCTAACACATATATATGGAATCTAAGAAAAAAAATGTCATGAAGAGATTAGTGGTAGGATGGGAATAAAACACAGACCTACTAGAGCATGGACTTGAGGACGTGGGGAGGGGGAAGGGTAAGCTGTGATGAAGTGAGAGAGTGGCAGGGACATATATGCACTACCAAATGTAAATTAGATAGCTAGTGGGAAGCTGCCGCATAGCACAGGGAGATCACCTCTGTGCTTTGTGACCATGAGAGGGGTGGGATAGGGAGGGTGGGAGGGAGGGAGACGCAAGAGGGAAGAGATATGGGAACATATGTATATGTATAACTGATTCACTTTGTTGTAAAGGAGAATCTAACACACTATTGTAAAACAGTTATACTCCAATAAAGATGTTAAAAAAATAAAATAAAATAAAATAAATTAAAAAAAAAAAAACTACAATAAGATATCATCTCACACCGGTCAGAATGGCCATCATCAAAAAATCTAAACAATAAATGCTGGAGAGGGTGTGGAGAAAAGGGAACCCTCTTGCACTGTTGGTGGGAAGGTAAATTGATACAGCCAGTATGGAGAAAAGTATGGAGGTTCCTTAAAAAACTAAAAATAGAAGTACCATATGACCCAGCAATCCCTCTACTGGGCATATACCCTGATAATATCAGAATTCAAAAAGAGTCATGTACCAAAATGTTCATTGTAGCTCTATTTACAATAGCCAGGACATGGAAGAACCAAAGTGTCCATCAACAGATGAATGGATAAAGAAGATGTGGCACATATATGCAATGGAATATTACTCAGCCATAAAAGGAACGAAACTGAGTTATTTGTAGTGAGGTGGATGGACCTAGAGACTGTCATACAGATTGAAGTAAGTCAGAGAGACATGAACAAATACCGTATGCTAACACATATATATGGAATCTATAAAAAGAAAAAAGAAATGTTCAGAAAAACCTAGGGGTAAGACGGAAATAAAGATGCAGACCTACTTGGAATGGACTTGAGGATACAGGGAGTGGGACGGGTGGTCTGGGACGGAGTGAGGGAGTGGCATGGATATATATACACTACCAAAGGTAAAATAGATAGCTAGTGGGAAGCAGCCGCATAGTACAGAGAGATCAGCTCAGTGCTTTGTGACCACCTCGAGGGGTGGGATAGGAAGGGTGGGAGGGAGGGAGATGCAAGAGGGAAGAGATATGGGGACATATATGTGTAACTGATTCACTTTGTTCTAAAGTAGAAACTGACACACCATCATAAAGAAATCTATAAAAGAGGAAATCGACAGTAACACAATAATAGTGGGGGAGTTTAACTCCTCACTTAGACAGATTGACAGAACATCCAAACAGAAAATTACTAAAGAAACACAAGCTTTAAATGACACAATAGATCAGGTAGATTTAATTTATATTTACAGGACATTCCATCCAAAAACAGCAGATTACACTTTCTTCTGAAGTGCACATGGAACATTCTCCAGGATAGAGCACATATTCAGTCAAAAATCAAGCCTCAGTAAATTTAAGAAAATTGAAATCATATCAAGCATCTTTTCTGAGCACAGCACTATGAGATTAGAAAACAGTTACAGGGAAAAATATGTAAGAAACACAAACACATGGAGGCTAAACAATATGCTACTAAATAACCAAGAGATCACTGAAGATATCAAAGACGAAATAAAAAAATACCTAGGGACAAATTACAATGAAAACACGACAATCCAAAACTTAAGTGATGCAGCAAAAGAAGTTCTAAAAGGGATGTTTATAGCAATACAAGCCTACTTCAAGATACAAGAAAAATCTCAAATAAACAATCTGACCTTACACCTAAAGGAACTAGAAGAAGAAGAACAAACAAAACCCAAAGTTCCTAGAAGGAAAGAAATCATAAAGATCAGGGCAAAAATAAATGAAATACAAACAAAGAAAACAATAGCAAAGATCAATAAAATTAAAAGCTGGTTCTTTGAGAAGATAATAAACACAATTGATAAACCATTAGCCAGACTCATCAAGAAAAGGGGGAGAGGACTCAAATCAATAAAATTAGAAATGAAAAAGTAGAAGTTACAACAGACACCGCAGAAATACGAAGCATCCTAAGAGACTACTACAAGCAACTCTATGCTAATAAAATGGACAACCTGGAAGATATGGACAAATTCTTAGAAAGATATAAGCTTCCAAGACTGAACCAGGAAGAAATAGAAAATATGAAGAGACCAACCACAAGTAATGAAATTGAAACTGTGATTAAAAATCTTCCAGCAGGACTTCCCTGGTGGCGCAGTGGTTAAGAATCCTCCTGCCAATGCAGGAGACATGGGTTCGATCCCTGGTCTGGGAAAATCCCACATGCCGCGGAGCAACTGAGCCCGTGGGCCGCAACTACTGAGCCTGCGCTCTAGAGCCTATGAGCCACAACTAATGAGCCCATGTACCGCAACTACTGAAGCCCATGTGCCTAGAGCCTGTGCTCCGCAACAAGAGAAGCCACTGCAATGAGAAGCCCACGCACCGCAGCTAACAGCAGCCCCCACTCACCATAACTAGAGAAACCCCGTGCGCAGCAACAAAGACCCAAAGCAGCCAAAAATAAATAAATAAATAAATAAATTTATTAAAAAAAAAAAAAATCTTCCTACAAACAAAAGTCCAGGACCAGATGGCTTCACAGCTGAATTCTATCAAACATTTAGAGAAGAGCTAACACCCATCCTCTCAAACTCTTCCAAAAAATTTCAGATGAAGGAATACTCCCAAACTCATTCTTTGAGGCCATCATTACCCTGAAACCAAAACCAGGCAAAGATACTACAAAAAAAGAAAATTACAGACCAATATCACTGATGAATATAGATGCAAAAATCCTCAACAAAATACTAGCAAGCAGATCCACATTAAAAGTATCATACACCATGATCAAGTGTGATTTTTCCCAGGGATGCAAGGATTCTTCAATATATGTAAATCAATCAATGTGATTCACCATATTAACAAATTGAAGAAAAAAAACCATATGATCATCTCAATAGACGCAGGAAAAGATTTTGACAAAATTCAACACCCATTTATGAAAAAACTATCCAGAAAGTGGGCATAGAGGAAACCTACCTCCACATAATAAAGGCCTTATATGACAAACCCACAGCAAACATCATTTTCAATGGTGAAAAACTAAAAGTATTTCCTCTAAGATCAAGAACAAGACAAGGATGTGCACTCTCACCACTCTTATTCAACATAGTTTTGGAAGTCCTAGCCATGGCAATCAGAGAAGAAAAAGAAATAAAAGGAATACAAATTGGAAAAGGAGAAGTAAAACTGTAACTGTTTACAGATGACATGATACTATACATAGAGAATGCTAAAGATGCCACTAGAAAACTACTAGAGCTAATCAATGAATTTGGTAGAGTTGCATGATACAAAATTAATGCAAAGAAATCTCTTGCATTCCTATACACTAGTGATGAAAGTTTGAAAGAGAAATTAAGGAAACACTCCCATTTACCATTGCAACAAAAAGAATAAAAAACTTAGGAATAAACCTACCTAGGGAGACAAAAGACCTGTATGAAGAAAACTATAAGACACTGATTAAAGAAATTAAAGATAACACCAACAGATGGAGAGATATACCATGTTCTTGGATTGGAAGAATCAATATTGTGAAAATGACTGTAGTACCCAAAGCAATCTACAGATTCAATGCAATCCCTATTAAATTACCAATGGCACTTTTTAAAGAACTAGAACAAAAAAATCTTAAAATTTGTATGGAGATACAGAAGACCCTGAATACCCAAAGCAGTCTTGAGGGAAAAAAACAGAGCTGGAGGAATCAGACTCCCTGACTTCAGACTATACCACAAAGCTACATTAATAAAGACAGGATGGTACTGGCACAAAAACAGAAATATTGTTCAATGGAACAGGATAGAAAGCCCAGAGATAAACCCATGCACCTATGGTCAACTAATCTATGACAAAGGACACAAGGATATACAATGGAGAAAAGATATTCTCTTTAATAAGTGGTGCTGGGAAAACTGGACAACTACATGCAAAAGAATGAAAATAGAACACTCCTTAACACCATACACAAAAATAAACTCAAAATTGACTAGAGACTTAAATGTAAGACTGGACACTATAAAACTCTTAGAGGAAAACATAGGAAGAACACTCTTTGACATAAATCACAGCAAGATCTTTTTTGATCCACCTCGGAGAGGGTGTGGAGAAAAGGGAACCCTCTTGCACTGTTGGTGGGAATGTAAATTGATACAGCCACTATGGAGAACAGTATGGAGGTTCCTTAAAAAACTAAAAATAGAATTACCATATGACCCAGCAATCCCACTACTGGGCATATACCCAGAGAAAACCATAATTCAAAAAGACTCATGCACCCCAATGTTTATTGCAGCACTATTTACAATAGCCAGGTCATGGAAGCAACCTAAATACCCATCGACACACAAATAGATAAAGAAGATGTGGTACATATATACAATGGAATATTACTCAGTCATAAAACAGATTGAAATTCGGTCATTTGTAGAGACGTGGATGGATCTAGAGACTCTCATACAGAGTGAAGTCAGAAAGAGAAAAACAGAAGAGGTGGGAGGAGGAAAAGACCAAGAGAGGTAGCAACTGAGTTTGTGCAAGCTTGAGGGGCTTGGTCCTGGAGCCCAGCTGACGGGCCTTTGGAATAAGGAATCTGGACCAGGTTTTACATCTCTCCCGGCATGGCAGGCAGGATCTTAGTTCCAGGACAGGGATCAAACCTGTGCCCCCTGCAGTGCAAGCGCAGAGTCTTAACCACTGGACTGCCAGGTATACTGCAACATCCAGATGGCACAGTTTTGAAACAGTTACAGCCTCCTCCAAGGGGTCCAAGAGAGCTGGAATTCTATAATATGGTTTATGCTGCTGATTGTACTGATGGTGTTCTTTTAGAGCTACAAAAATATTTGCCAAAATATTACGGTATCTGGTCACCTCCCAGTGCACCAAATGATTTATACTTAAAACTGGAAGATGTGACCCATAAATTTAATAAGCCCTGTATAATGGATGTAAAGATAGGGCGGAAAAGCTATGATCCTTTTGCTTCATCTGAGAAGATTCAGCAACAGGTCAGCAAGTACCCATTAATGAAAGAGATTGGGTTCTTGGTGCTTGGCATGAGGGTTTATCATGTTCATTCTGATAGCTATGAGACACAAAACCAGCACTATGGAAGAAGCTTAACAAGGGAAACTCTAAAAGATGGAGTCTCCCGTTTCTTTCATAATGGATTCTGCTTAAGAAAAGATGCTGTTGCTGCCAGTATTCAGAAGATTGAGAATATTCTGCAGTGGTTTGAAAGCCAGAAGCAGCTTAACTTTTATGCAAGTTCATTACTGTTTGTTTATGAAGGTTCATCTCAGCCAACTACTGCAAAATTGAATGACAGAACTTTAGCAGAAAAGTTTTTGTCCAAAGGACAGCTCTCAGACACAGATGTACTAGAGTACAATAATAACTTTCATATGTTAAGTTCCACAGCAAATGGAAAAATAGAGGCTTCAGTGGGCAAAAGCTTGTCCAAAATGTATGCTCGTCACAGAAAAATGTATTCAAAAAAGCATCACAGTCAGACTTCGTTGAAAGTTGAAAATATAGAGCAAGACAATGGGTGGAAAAGCATATTACAGGAACATTTAAACGGAAACGTACTTTCCCAACAGGAAAAAGTCTTCTACCATCTTCCCACTGGTTGTCAAGAGATTGCAGAAGTAGAAGTGCGAATGATAAACTTTGCTCATGTGTTCCCTAGCAACACAGTAGATGAGGGATATGTTTATGGGCTGAAGCATTTAATTACTGTACTGCAGAGTATTTTAGACAATTGAATCCTTTGCTGCAATCTTTTAAAGGGGTGGGGCAATCATAATGAAGAGCAGCAGTTAATAACTCTGCACTTGTAATGCTGTGTAAAAAATGTGTATTGTGAGTCTACATTTTATTTGTCTTTATACTTTTGGTAGAAGGGTTAACTTTTTTATAATCTTACTCAGGAAAACTAATTATTTGTTCTTCAGAAAACTATAAAGAATAAAGAAACTTAGGAATGTTAAAAAAAAGAAAGAAAAACAAATATTGAATATTAACGCATATATGTGGAACCTAGAAAAATGCTACAGATGAACCTGTTTGCAGGGCAGAAATAGAGACACAGATGTAGAGGACAAACATATGGACACCAAGGGGGGAAAGTGGTGGTGAGAGGGGTGGTGGTGAGGTGAATTGGGAGTTTGGGATAGATATGTATACACTAATATGTATAAAATAGATAACTAATAAGAACATTCTGTATAAAAAATAAATAAAATAAAATTCAAAACAGATGACCCAACACAGCCAAAATTAAAATAATAAAATAAATAAATATTTTTTTAAAAAAGAAGAAAAGCGAAGCTCTCTATTATCATAATTCCTAACAGTAAGCTACATAAAACATTACCTGTCCAATCCCTTTTTCTAAAGTAGTAGTTCTTAACCTTGGCTGTATGTTGAAATCTCCTGAGTAGTTTAAAAAATCACTGATGCTTCAGTCTCACCCTTAGAGTTTCTGATGTAATTAGTCCAAGGTGCAGCCTGGCAGAGGATTTTAGAAACCTTCTTGGTGATTCTAATGTTCAGGCAAAGTTGGGAAGTAAAAAGGGTAATAGCTTTTCAACCAGGCTTATCTGGTTTTGTTATTTTTGTTATTTCTTGGCACGTATGATGATAAATTACAAATTTACACTTCCCTTAAGGTCTCATGTCAGTCTTGGGTCTATTTTCCCACAACTCCGTTTCTCTCCTTCCCCTGTTCTAAGCTGTGCATTTCAGAGGGCTGACACTCATAGACTCTTTCCTGGGCTCCTGTGACAGCTAAAACTTTTGCTAAAAGTTTTGTAGTTTTACCTCATATATTTAGGTCTTTGATCTACTTTGAATTAACTTTATGTGTAAGATGTGAGGTAGAAGACATTCTTTTGTATATAGATATCCAGCTGTCCCAGTGTCATTTATTGAAAAGTCTATTCTGTCCCCCCTTGAATTGTCTTGGCAACCTTGTTAAAAAATCATTTGACCATAAATGTATTGGTTTATTTCTGGACTTTCAGTTTTATTCTATTTATCTATTTGTCTATCCTTATGCCAGTACCATACTCTTTCGTTTACTGTAGCTTTGTAGTAAGTTTTGAAACAGTTCTCCAACTCTGTTCTTTTTCAGTATTATTTTGGCTAATCCATGTCCCTTGCATTTCCATATGCATTTACGGATGAGTTGTCAATTCCTGGGAAAAACATGACTGGGATTTTGATAAGGATCGTGTTGAACCTGTAAATCAGTTTGGGGGGCTCTGCCATCTTAACGATGTTAAATCTTCCAATCCATGAACATGGGCTTTCTTATCATTTATTTAGGTTTTTAATTTCTGTTGACAATGTTTTGTACTTTTCATTTACAAACCTTGAACTTCTTTTGTTAAAATTTTCCCAAATGTATTATTCTTTCTGATGCTATTGTAGATTGAATTGTTAATTTCATTTTGTGACCTTGCATTATAAAATCTGCCTTTTTCACAAGGTCTCCAGATGATTCTTTTATGTACTCTGGCAGTTTGAGAAGTGCTACTCTATTCAATAAACTCAACCCAAATAATATTCCATACAACACTGCTAAATTCTGTCCCCCAAAGCTTCCAGCTCTCCAATAAGAAGTGACTTGAAGCAGCATAGTTTACAGGAAACAGAGGCAGGTCCAAAGATACTACTTAACTGAGTGAATTAAACGTTTTAAATAAGAGGAAGCAACTAGTTAATATAAATAGAGTTTTGTTTTAATTTCTATGCAATGAAAAACTCATATTAAATATCCATTTAATTTAGGAGAAAACTACAGTGTTGACTTTTCCCTGAATTATGTGGATAAGTGAAAAGTTTGAAAGAATTATATTGATAATTATTAATTCTTCATTTCATTTCTATTGTATTTTTCATTCTGTTTTTCCAATAATAGCAACAATTACAACAGTTATACCTTATAATGAATATGTTTACTACACCCTGTTCTGCCTTCTGGTTTTAGATATGAGCACCAATTACCTCCATGACTTTCAATAACTCACTTTATCTTTCTAACTTGCAATTTCCTCAAATGAATAATGTAAAAAATGGACTAGATCTCTCTAGCATCTCACTCTTTTAGCTCTACATTAGATAATTCTGAATTTTTCTCATGTCCAAATATACCATTTAATTTTATGAACAATGTATTATAGAATTAGTCACTTATGAATAGTATAAAGCATGATTGAGAATGAAGGTGCTGAGGTCTGACATTTTTATACATAAATACAGCTACAGATCAAATTCAACACAACACTTATAGTCATAATATATTCTCTCTGCTTGCAATGTCCTTTTAGCAAACAGTAGTTAATGAAACAAATTAAACAAAATGCAGTTTTAAAAACTTATACTGGGGCTTCCCTGGTGGCGCAGTGGTTGAGAGTCCGCCTGCCGATGCAGGGGACATGGGTTTGTGCCCCGGTCCGGGAAGATCCCACATGCCGCGGAGCGGCTGGGCCCGTGAGCCATGACCGCTGAGCCTGCGCGTCCAGAGCCTGTGCTCCACAACGGGAGAGGTCACAACAGTGAGAGGCCCGCGTACCAAAAAAAAAAAAAAAAGAAAAGAAAAAGAAACTTATACTGAGAGTCCTTTGAAGTTAGTTAAAAGGGTACTTATTTACATATGTCTTCCCCAAATTAACACTTTTCTGTATAAGTAATAGTCATTTTCTTTTCCCCCAATTTCACACTAATAATTTTATAAAAATCAATGTGTAAATTACTGTATTAACGTGTAAAACTACTAACAAGATGGTTTTCAAAGATGAAGTGAATATTTTGGTAAAAAGCCTTCAAACTGGAGGCCTTTAATAATACTTATCTTTCCTTCCTATTAGTTCAGGTTAGCTTTCTCCCTCAGTCCAAGTTACTAACAATTTACCATACAGCAAACATTTCAAGATTTTTGCTAACAATTCTTGCCTTTGAGAAATAAAATCTATTTTCAGAAAACTGTAAAGATGATTTCTTTCTCTGATATCATTCTATCATGGAAGAGATTCTATTGCTTGCTTTTCTCAATGTACCTATCGGGTTGATGATATACCCATGACATGTTAGTTATATGATAAATGAAGTCAGTTAACTGAATATATAAATAATAATAACAATAATAATAATACTTGTCTTCCTATGGTATCATTGACCTAGGAGTACTTAGCAATTTGACTAATGCCTTATGTCTTATTTCAGGTTTCCTAGAAACAGAGCATTAGCCAGGGATTCTCGTTCAAGTAATTTATTGAGGGAGTCCTCTCAGAGGACACTTGTAAGAGACTGAGGAAAGGAGAAGAGTGCCCGGGAAGGACGCGAAGCATGAGAATGCAGCTGAAATCTAGTCTCAGACTGACCACAGGAGCAGCTCTGGAGTGTGAAGAGCACCACAGAGTTCTTCACGTCTACGCCCATTTGATGGGTGAGTGGTGGATTATAACCTCCCAGGAATCTCCTGGTATATGGGGTCCACAGGCTCAGGGCAGTCTCAGGAGAAGGGGCAACTGTGAACTATTAGCAGGAGCAATCACAGCATCTAGAACAGTGCCTGGCATATAATAAGTATGTGCTTAATAATGATTTGTTAAATGTGTCAATAAAATATTCTTTTGTGTAGAAAATTATGTTTAAAATTGTACAATTATTCAAAACTCCCTGGACAAAAATGAATGAAGAATGAATTGCAGTGATGCCAATGAAAGTTAAATGAATTTGGATTCAATATCCACCTCCATTATCCATATTCATTCTTCTAATTGCCCAGGGCAACATGAAGACCAAGATCTAAATCTTATTATTGTCTATCATCACCCTTATCTGCTGTCTTGGTTTTGCATCATGGCTGGATCTCTTCTAAATGTGATTCAAACAAAGATGCAATTGACAGGAACTAGAACACAAATTCATATGGCCCCATTATATTACTCTATTGGATTCTTTCTGTATCATAGATGCACAAGGACAATTTCAAAGGGAATTCAAGAAAAAAAATGTTCACAGTTTAACACAATATGAATTTATTATTTGTGCTTTATTTCCTAAATGATCTTCCTAAATTGTCTCAAGGGCACTCTAAAATCATTAAAATATTGAGAATAACAAGATAAAAAGCAGTAAGTTTTCTTTCCAAACTGTTTTATAAAAAGTCTTCCTTCACTGTTTTGAACATGAGTTATTTTAAGAACTTAGCACAGGAAAACAAAATTCTCAATGCAGTAATCATTTTACTGCTTGGTCAGATGAAAGGAAAACAACACCATGGATCTTCCTGGCAAAGCTGGAGAGGTACAAAATATGAAAGCATGCAAAACCAATCAGACTGTGTCTCTGGAGAATTTCTCATCTCAAGTGTAGTTAACAAACTCCCAGTCCGTGGTCATATCTAGATACAGCCTGTAACCCATGTATATGAGCCTGTGAATAGTGTAAAATAAACTCAAAATAAAATCTTCTTATAGTACAAGATATGGCAATCATTAAACTAAGATACAGCAAGTGTTATGAAGCATGAAAATATGGTACTTGAATTCTATTTATTCAAAAGTCTTTACTGAGCTGAGGGTGTAACTAATTCAATTACTGATTTGAATATGTATTATATTTTAATTGTTGCAGCTGTGAGAAGAAGCATTGGCTAAGGATGCAATTAATAAAAATATCTAATCAGCTTGAAGTTAATCATTTAACTTTTTTTTTAATGAAGATCTAATTTCTAGAACAATTGTGCCTATATTTTTTGGAGGTACATACCTATACTCTGGTCTATCTAGTGCACAAATCACTTTAGAATGGTACTAGTTTACTTCAACTGCTTATCTAGGGAATGTTAAATAGGAGAGAAAGGTTTGGGCTTTTTCCATAATTGAAATAAAGGTACAATGAACAGTAACTTCCTGATGTTTTTTCTAATCAACATAACAGTGTAGATTTACTCTGCCTATATATGGAACTGTAGAAGAAAGTTGAGAAAGAATAACTATTGATAAATATAGGTCATACAATAATTATATGTTGCAGACCAGCTATAATTTCTGGATGGATATTCAGACTATATTTACATTGCATAGAAGAATAGACATCAAGATTTATTTGATAAATGTGTCAAATATTGATGAAATTTGTGTATCAAAAGGATGCTGTCAGGATGCTGTGTCAGCATGTTTTTGTCATCTCAAAATGGCTTAAAAATACAGGAAATTATTTTCTCACTTAGTTTGAAGTCAGAAGTAGGGCAGGTCCAAGTTAGTTCAAGTTTATTAAAGCTCCAGCTTCTTGGAATTTGCTCTGCTAGTCTTAGCTGGTTGGCTTTTGTCCTGAAGCTTGCTCCCTTGTGGCCAGAATATGGTTGCAGCATCTCCTAACAATGAAGCCTGAACACAAGGTGTAAACCAAACCACTACACATGGTAACCCTTTCCATAACCAATCATATTCTTGGCAAAGCCCTCATTCTTGCTTGGTGATGGATAAATTAAATGTTTTCTTATTCAATAATCTAGTCTAATCTGGGATTTTTCTACCTAATTCCGTTATGATAGTAGTCACAAGTAGTCAGAAATCCTAGTATTATCAGTATTAGAACATTGCCCATCACTGGGGTGTGCTGGTGGGAAGAAGAGAGGAAAGGGAGGAAAGAAAAGCTGCTTGGATAAGTGATGGTAACTGATGGTTCCCTGGTGGAAAAAGCTGTCTTCTGCTGGGATCATCAGCTGCTGGGCAGGTCGGGAGAATTTGACTTTTTAATAATTATTTATGTGATGGTTTCAATATAGCTGGTGGACATATTTTTCTAGACACACCCCTACCTTTTAGCCATATCTCAGTTGTGTTTCTCTTCAGAGCCCACAATTTATGCACACTCCCTTTAGGAGGTGTGTCACACTGTTCCATTGCTCTACCGCCAGGCTGGCTCACAACTGTCCCTCAGCTAACCTCAGAGATCTCTCCTTTGGAAATAGAGAAACTTGTGGGGTCTTACTTGCTGTCCTCTGAGAGTTTAGGGAATGAAGAGAGGGTGTGTGATTTTGCTTACCTTTTTATCCCACCATGTCCTGTTGGCTCAGATCCATCAAGGATCCTCTTGCCTTTAGAAATGTCCAGATGAGAAGTAGGTATCATTCATATGGTTTGGCACACATGCAAACTTCAAAAGTTTTATGTTCAGGCCTCTGTCCACCCTGTCTGACCTGCTTGGGTGTAGGAAATATTCAGGCACCAAACTCTGATTTGCCCAAACTCTGCCAACTTTAGTATATTTTTCTCTCCACTACTCTTGTTTATATCTCCTGTGGCATTGTTGGGGTTGGGATAGGCACACATCAAGCATGTTGTGACAAAGTCTCCATTAAGCCTGGCCATTGGTCACCTAGGCTGGGGGATGATCTTGACAGAGGAAAAAGCCTGATATCTGCTGCCAGGGTTTCAGGCATCTGAAGTTTTAACTGGAGCTGAAGGATCCATTTTCTAGATGACTTACTCACAAGGCTGTTGCCTGGAGGCCTCAGGTCTTTGCCACATGGGCCTCGCCCTGGGACTGCTCAAGTATCCTTGTAACATAGCAGCTGGCTTGCTCTCGAGTGAACATTCTGAAGAGGAGAGATTCAGAAACCACAATGTCTTTTATGACCTTACCTGAGATGTCACACACTGTCACAGTCACTTTATTCTAGTCATTAGAAGTAAGACCAAATCCTGGATCCGTGAAAGGGGAAGGGAAGTAAACTCTACTATTTTGAAGGGAGGGTGAAAGAACGTGTGGACACTTTAAATCACCACAATGTTATTATTCTTTTCACTGAGGCACAAAAAAGAAATTTAACTTGACCAAGCTTACACGGTAAAGGTTCTGACTCCATTGTGTGTGTGGGTGGTGAGGCGTTGATTTTCCCACACCACCAAGCAATTCTCAGAATCCAGCTGGGTGTCCTACAATTCAACTCAATTCTGACACTAGCTACTCAAGTTAGCATCAGGGTAGAGGGCTCATTCCCACAAGATTGCCTTCCACTTCAGATGCCAATAGCAAGTCCAGTTTGTCACCTGGCCTTCTAACCAACCTGCTATACATTGAAGGGTCCCATAATCCCTTCCTTGGGTTTGATTTATTTGCTAGAATGGCTCAAAAGACTCAGGGAACCTGTCTGCTCACTAGATTACTGGTTTATTACAAATGATATTAAAGGATATTTATCAATAGCCAGATGAAGAAATACATTGGGTTAAGTCCCGAGGTCCTGACAAAGGAGTTTTTGTTTTTGTGGAGTTTAGGGCCCTGCACAATGGCACATGGAAATTTCTGGTTCAACTTGGAAGCTCTCTAAATCCCATCTTTTGGGGGATTTATGGAGGCTTTATTACATAGTCATAATTGATTAACTAATTGGCCATTGGTGATTGATTCACCCTCCAGCCTCTCTTCCCTCCCTGGAGGTAGGGAGCTGGGACTAGAAGTTCCAACCTGCTAATCACAAGGTTGGTTCTCCTGGAAACCAGCCCCCATCCTTAGGTGGGGTCCAAAAGTCACCTCATAAATTTAACAAAAGACCTCTTTGTTGCTCTCATCTCTTAGGAATTCCAAGAGTTTCAGGAGCTCTGTGCCAGAAATGAGGATGAAGACCAAAGATATTTCATACTATAAATCACAATATCACACATGGTTAGCAGCCAGGGGAGCTGAGACACAAGCCCAGATAATCTGACTCCAGTGCCCAAACCCATAACCACAACATGAAACTGGCCTTTCCATGAAAAAAAAGATTGATTTCTTAGGATTGTGTTATATGCATTGACATAGAATATTCATACTTCCAGTATAGTATAATAATTGTCTGGAATTAGAAATTCTAAATTATCTTGGCCAAACACAAGAGTTGCCATTGGGCTTGGAGGGGTGTAAGATCTCTCCAAGAAGGTTGGAGGGATATAAGATCATGCCCAGGATGTCATCTAGGGGTGGAAAAGTAGAATGGGGAAGTGAAAGTGTTCTTTTTAGATTGGGGGAAACATTGGGAGAACAGAGCATCTGGAGATAGGTGGAGAAAAGTTATTTTTATAAAATAAAAAAATAGATTATTAGTGCCTGAAAATGGAAGGTGATTATTAATGGGACAGAAAAGTTCATCAGATTTCCCAAGTTAGCAAGGAGGAATTTGAGCAAACCAGAAAAATAAAGAAAAAAGAGGTCATAGCAGAATAAACTAAATAAATTGATAAAGAAAGTTTAAAAATAAGAGATTGAGGTATAGCAAATAAAAAGAAATGATTATTGGACCAGGAGGAAAGAAAGATTATGGACACTACCTAAGAAAAGGAGAGACATTATTTAACAATAAAAGGCAAAAGTTGGGAATCAGATATGTCATAAATTTATATGCACAAACAGTATGGCAGCTAAATAGATAAAGCAAAAATTACTAGAAATATAAGACAAATGATAAAATACACTTAGGCAAGAAATTTAATATATTATAAAAATTATACTGATACAGTGAATTTAAAAATAACCAAATTCATGGTGTAGGGGTTCAGAATGAATCTCCCCTAAAATGTGTCACTTTTGCATGAGGATTATTTTGAGCTAAAAGGAATCAAGATCCTGAGGGTTTAAGAGAAACTATTACCCCTCTTTTAACTACCTAGAAGAATTTAAGCAGGGATTTTTCCTAGGAAAGAGTTATTACAGATACATTTTACCTAAGTGGCCCCATCTATATGGCAGGGCAAACGTCTAATTACCAAACAACTGCTCTTCTTCTTATCATCCTGTGAAAGAACCTTCTGTCCTTAGAAGCCCCAGGCCCCTATTCCATTCCTTACCTCGGGATGGCATACAGACCATTTTATGCTTCCGTGTCTGACCCTCTGATATATGTGGGGTCTCTGACCCTCTCATGTATGTGCGATTCCTGTATATATTAAATTAAATTTGATATTCTCCTGTTAATCTATATCATGTCAATTTAATTCTTAGTCCAGCTAGAAGAACTTAGAAAGGTAGAGGAAAGTTTTCTTTCCCTCCAACAATAGGATCTAAATAATATAACAGTAGCCTACAAATAATGAAAATATGCTGGTGTCAAAGTAAAATGCACAGCATAAGAGTTGCGAGTTTAAGTTTTACTCAGGGTCTTACTGAGGACTATAGCCTGGGAGACAGCCACTCAGTTAGTCCTGAAGAAACTGCTCAGAAGAGGCAGGAGAAAAGCCAGTTTATATATGATTTGTGACTAGGGAATAAGTACAGTCAAGCATACATCTTGGTGAAAGATTACTGCGAATCACAAAGAACAGATACCTTGAGTTAATGATTTTAGTGCTTTTCTATGTATGGGAAGATGCAAGAATCTGAGTTCATCATAATTCTTCCTGAGATATACATTGAACTATCTAAGAGGACTGCTTGTCCAAAGCACAGAGCGACTCATCCTGTTTTTCATTCTGAATTCCTCCCAGAGTGCACTGTTGGTGGGCAACTGCAGTGGGTAACCACTTAACCCTTATAGAACTGAGGGGTAAGTAATACCCTTTGTTCTTCTTTTTTCACCCTGGATCAAGAGAATTTTTGAGGTGTTTATTTCAGATTCACTATCATTTCCTTATATGATCTTAGACTTTAAGCCAGAGAAAAGTGCAGACTCTGATATATTTAAACACATTTATCCACAAACTGCTTGTATTCTAAAGGAAGACTTGCTCAACATTCCTTCAATTCAGGGATTGTTTTCTAACTGCTACAATATAAATGAGTCAATCTAAGTTCTTAATTGAAGCATTACCAGGCCAAAGTTAAGTCCATTTGTCTACCTCACAGCAAGGCCAATCTACTGACACCAGATTGTGGTGAAGGAAAGTACAGTGTTTATTTGCAGGTTACCAAGAAAGGAGAATGGGCAGTTCATGATCAAAAGATTCAAACTCCCCAGTGGCTTTCAGGGAAAGGTTTTTAAAGGCAACATTTGGGGTAAGGGTGGCAGTTCATGGACTTTCTTCTGATTGGTTGGTGGTGAGATAACAGGGTGAGGTTCAGGAATCTTAATCATTAACCTTCTGGTTCCAACCAGTCTGGGATCTACGTGCTTGTGGTCAGCATGAAGTCACCATCCTCCATCTGGGTGGCAGGTGGTCTTTTCATTATGAAAAGATCCACAATGATTCAATGAATTTTATTTCCAATTAAATGTACCATCACCCTATAGCATGCCATACAGGTTACTAATTCATATTTCAATTATTTTCACATTTAATTTAATTAATATAGTTGCTGCTATGGAACAACTACTCTATAGTCTGCTTTTCAGGCCAGTAAATAAGAATTTAAGCACTTTGGTAGCTAATGCAATATTATTGGATTTTAATGACAGTTTTAATAAAGATGTGTGATGTAATTCAATAGAATCACTTTTATTTATCAAGCATTTTGCAGAAAGCCTGAGACTGTGTAAGAAGTGCTAAATATATAATCCCTTTGCATAGTTGTAATTTAGAGATAAAATTTTATTTAATATGAGATATAGGTGGAAGCACAAGTTAGATTATTGGTAGAGTATTTAGCCCATGCATCAGTCTGTCTCCTAGTTTGTGTTGGGAATGTAGGTGTGTTACCAAACCAGGTCTGTTTGCTCGATGCACAGCAAGCCAAAGGCTGAGACATGGAGGTTTGTGACCGAGGAGTTTATTCACAAGGCAGCCAAATGAGGAGACAGGAGAGCTAGTCTCAGAACCATCTCCTCAAAGCCCAGGGGTTTGGGATATTTATGGGATAAGTAGGGTGGTCTTAGGCATAGGGAAAGGTGCTTGGAAGTAGAGAAAAAGGTGAGGTAATCGGTCTGGGTTACCTGTTTCTGTATATTCAAAATGAAGGCACTTAACATGGTCAGAGGGTGGAGATTTCCCACCATCTGATGTCAATAAGCCATCATCAGACACCTGCCCAGGGCCAGTTTTAGGGCTGGTGATACTGACTAGCCCCGGCTTGCAATGGGCAAGATCCAAGCTCCAGTAAAGCAACTAGGTGGTGTGAAGCTGGGAAAGTATGCAATTAAAGGGAAAAAAAGAAAGAAAGTAACCACAGAGAGCTTAATTAAGCCAAGGGTTTTTAACAAGTTCTTCCTTTATCTGTTGTTCTGTAAGACAAGCTCAAGAATGTCTATTAGTTACCAGCTTCTGTTAACTCTATGGGGCATGGGGGAGCAAAATTTGCCACCCCAAAATGTCTTTCTGTTATGCAGATTATTTTGAGCTGAAAACAATCAAGGCCCCAAAGAGTCAGGACATCTTTCTTTTGACCTCCCCCTTCGCTACCTGAAGAATTTCAATGAAGGGCCTGTTCTTGGAATAGAGCTATCACCAGGGAATATGGGCTGAGTGTAGCGAGGGAAACTCAACAAGGCCTAGAGATCAGAGTCCACTGTGTGTCCACTGTCTTTGCATGGCCCAATGTTTTGGTAAACATTTGTTTACCAAATATCTGCTTTTTCATCTCCATGTGAACTGCCTTCCTTCCCTGTGAAGTCCCAAGCCACTACCCCCAACACCTCTTTTGTCTTCGGCTGAAGATGGCATTTAAGGTGAGGGCTCCTTCCTTGTTGACAAGTTATTAAGTTGTCCTGGGTCTCTCTCCTGTATACATGTTATTAAATTTTGTTTGATTTTCTCCTGATAATTAGTCTCAGTCAGTTTAATTCTTAGGCCAGCCAGAAGAACCCAGAAGGGTGGAGGAAAATCTCTTCCTCTCTGACAGTAAAAACTCTATAAATATTTCTGTCGTGTCTCCATTAGCTTTATTTTAATCAGTAGGACTATTAATGCCCTTTCCTCCCATTTTTTTCTTTATGTTGCCCAAGTTCTGACAACTCTACTGCCAAATTCTAAGGGCAAAAAATAAAGTTCAAGTTAAGAACTTTTCTGTTTTTAAGACCTCTCGTGAAAGAGGGGAAAGGTTGTGTCTATTTACTAATCTGTGGGATTTCTAAAATTTTACCCTTGTTACGCCTGCCCCCTCATTAGAGGAAGATGGTATTTATGTTGTTGCTCAGTGTAACTAGCCTCCCAAGGCTACAAAAAAGTTAAAATCACGCATGATTTTCTATTGCCAACTACTTTCCAGCTACCTACTCATAAAATCAAAGAGAATTTTTATGAAACTCAGACATTACCCTTTCAGGGGAAAATTTTCCCTAAAACCATGTTTAGGAGTGTGAGTCAGACTGCTCTGTCTATCTCCAAGGTCTCAATCAACTAACAAATGTTTACCAACTTCTACTCAAAGTATTTGTACCAATAGTTCTGATAAATTCAAGCATAGTTTATACATAATCAATCTATTCCCTTGGTCTTCTAGGTGTATTTCTTCCCAAATCTACTAGATCCTCAAATAACTTTAGGAACCTTCACCAAAGTTAAACAATGCTGCCATCAACATCAACTTTGTCTCCAGAATGAGGAAGACTATCACTGTAAAAATCCACTGATGACCTCTAATACAGAGTTTGAACTATTCATCTATAGAAGCATTCCCCAAGAATCAATCACATTTGTCTACCAGAGCCAAGATGAGATCATTCTTTTGTTCTGTTGTGTTTTTTTTTAATGTTTGGCCATGCCTCACAGGTTGCAGGATCTTAGTTCCCTGACCAGGTATTGAACCCACGCCCTTGGCAGTGAAAGAGTCCTAACTACTGAACTGCCAGGGAATTCCCAAGATTATTCATTGTTAAGCCTAGTTCCTTTATGGCTTGTAAGGATAGTTTATTTTATTCTAGTTTTACAAACTGAGACCCAAGTAACCCGAGTGACTTCCTCTTCTTTGCCAAACCCCACTAGGTCAACAAGCTAAACCCAAATGTGAGGCTTTCCCTACACTGAGAAGCAGTAATTCAAGAAGTGGGGCCCTGAATCTATTAAAATAATCTGAGTTGTGTGGTGAGTACTTGAGGGTGAACAGTGTAGCTTTCCAATAATGTTACATTCAAATATCTACATGCAATCAAGCTTTTAGACTAACAATTAGTAATCAGAGCATACAAAATAAAATCAGGAAATAGATTGGCAAAAATTTTAAAGTGTGACAAAACCAAGTTTTGGCTAAGACACATACTGCTAACGGGAGTCTAAAATTGCAATACATACTTGGAAAACAAGTTGACTTTACTTTGATATCATAAATAACCTATGACCCAGAAATTTCACTCCTAGGTTTATACCTTAGAGAAGCTCTTGAACTTGTGAATCTAAAGACATGTACAAACATGATAATAACAGCATTGTTTTTTTTATTTTATTTATTTTTGGCCGTGTTGGGTCTTTGCTGCTTCCCATTGCGGCGAGTGGGGGCTACTCTTCATAGCAGTGTGTGTACTTCTCATTGTGGTGGCTTCTCTTGTTGTGGAGCACAGGCCCTAGGCGCACGGGCTTCGGTACTTGAGGCTCGCGAGCTTAGTTGCTCTGCGGCATGTGGAATCTTCCTGGACCAGGGATCAAATCCGTGAGCCCTGCATTTGGCAGGCAGATTCTTAATCACTGTGCCACCAAGGAAGTCCCAACAGCATAGTTTTTAATAACAAATACTGGAGACAGCCTAAATGCCCATCAATGGTGGAATTGATTTAAAAGGGAAATAGAATGGTGGTACAATGGAATAATTTACAGCTGTTAAGATAAAGGAGCTATAATTAAGTATTTCAACAAATACACATTTCGAAAATAAGATGTTGAAATTTAAAAAGTCATCAAAACAATAACACACAGTTCTATACCATTTTTATAAACTCTGAAAACTTGCAATACTAAATACTTATTATTTGGGGAAGATTTCATATAAAGCAACACATTTTTAAAAGGCAGGGGGATGATAAGTACAAAATTCACAATAGTGGTTATCTCTGAGGGCAGGAAAGGAAAGATGCAGTATAGAGAAGAAAACCCAGGCTGTAGAGGCAGACTTCTTTTTCCTTAGCCATGGTACGCTTTGTTTCTTCATACTTTCTAAGTGTTATGTAGTTTACTCCTTTGTGTTCATGGAATAGTCCTTAATCATATTTTTAAATAAAGTGTAAAATATAGGACAGCTGGGGTAAGGAACTACTGCTTTTAATTATAAGCTATTACATATTATTTTAAAAAGCATACATATTTTATACTCACATAAACACATAAAAGCTTTCAGAATTTGCCTCCAAAAAAGTGTGCATGTGTTTGGGGGTAGGGATATTAGGGCATCTTTGTAGGCCCTGAAATAAAGCTATCTCCATGATATATTTGGTCCCATTTGTGTATAAATCTTTTTAAGTATATATACATCCTAGAGTATGCAAAGAAAATTTCTGGGATCTATGAGAAAGAAAGTTTACAAGAATCTACTGCAGTTGTCTCTGACAAGTAGATTTACTTTGCATTTTATTGTATTTTCATTTAACCTTACTGCTTACTTAATTAGTTAACACTATATGAGCTTTACCTTTCTGATCAAGTTATTTTTTGAATGAGGGCAGGAGGTAGGAGAAGAGGATGAAGGAAGGGAGGACTCCTGGAGACCCCAGCAATGGGCGCAGCGCCCCTGCCATCCGTTCTGGGAGTGCTGAGCCCTCCTCCAGCATCCTAGCCCGGCGGGGCCACCAGGCCGAGACCAGGCCACCTGGCGGGAGGGGCGGCGGGCGGCGGGCGGTGGGCGGAGACGGGCCTAGCCCCGCCCCACCAGCTGAGCACCTGGGCCGTTGCCCTGGCAGCGGGGCCTTGCTGGCGTGGCCCAAACTCACAATCGGCGGGTGTCGCCGGCTCCCACCCCGCCCCCTGCGCTCACCCGGCCGCTCGCTCGCCCTCGGCGGATCCGCGGCCCATGGACACACACACACCCTTCCCTGCTGCCCCGCGCGCCTGCTCGCCTGCTCTGCCCAAGGGGACACCATTCACGTCCGGGCGCCCAAGCCGGGCTCTGGGAGCCCGAGGTCGTGGCTGGGACCCGCGCCAGGCGGCAGAGAACCAGAACTGGCCCCCTCAGGCCGAGGCGCGTCTGTGCCCGGACGTCCTCAGCTTCTGATCGTCCTGGCGACTAAGGTGAGCTCGGCACCGTGGTCCCGGCCACCTGGACTTTCCCTTGAAGTGACATCTTACCCACCTTCCCTTCCCGATTTTTCTGAGACTTAAAATTGAACGGAGCAGTAAAGAATCCCCGACATCTAAACCTTGGCTTATGGATGAGCTGAAACCCATAGATGTTTGATTTATTCATGGCGAGACTGTGTTAAGAGTCTTGTCTAAATACTTTACAAAGCTGATCTCATTTCTGCTTCACACAGCCCCATGAAGGGTGCACTCTTCTTATCCCCATTTCACAGATGAAGAGACTGAGGCATGAACTCGGTAGGTGACCTGTGTCCAGGTTTATCTAACTCCTTTGTAAAAATAATGATGCAGAGGAGGGAAAACGATGGGCAGCAACAGATCTCCCCACTTCCAATCCTGCACTCTTTCCTCTGTACCTTTCCTCTTTCTGACCAACCACCATGGCTTCACAGGCTCCTTTGAAAAGTTAATGAGCTCTATGGATCTCTCCCTACTATGGAAAAATGCATCTGGACACACACACCCTGTAGATTTTTATATAGTTTCAGAGTATCCAGACTCCAAACATGAACTTCAATTCAAGGAATCCTGTTCTATTCCACTATCTTTTGAGATTGTGCACATGGATGGTTACATGGGGTATGCCAAGGTGCCCCAGGGCTACGCATGCATACTGAGATGTGTGTGTATATGTGGTGACCCTTCTGAGGATCAGAGAGGCTGTACAGTTTACAAGGAACCCAGGACTAGAGGGCAGGACTTCTGTCATATCCTCCAACGGTGTCAGTCTTGGCAGTTGATCGTGAAGGACACTGCACAAGGCGTTGCTCTCTCCCCAGTAACTCGAAGCATTAGCCAAGAGGAACACAAGCTATAAAACTGACGTATGGGCTACTGAATTCATCCTTGTAGCTGAATGGGACAATGTCATATGCTGCTAGTTCTTTGTAGGGGTGAGTGCTCTCAGAGGCAACATTGAAGCCTCTGATTAGGAAGTCTGTCCTCACAAATGAGTTTGCATCAACTCAGTATAAGCAATAAGCTCTTGGGGTGCATCTCATCCTATTCTGTATATGATGTATGTATGCAGTAAGACAACCCAGCATCTAACCAGAATAAGGCTAATAATAATACAACAAACCATAAACTCCAGCTAAAATAAATGTCACCAAGCTAAACCACAAAAGCCAAGTGGATAAGTTCTGAGGCGGCTCAGGACTTACTGGGAGCCTATTTTACACACATGGTTCTAACAAGCTGCCTTATCCAGTTCCCAGTCCATCACCCATTGTAAACAGATTAGAAGGGAAGAGAGGGGCTACAGCAAAGAGAACATTGAAGCCACAAGCCACGTGATGCCTGATGTTCTGCAGCAAAAGAGGAGGCACAAAGAATAAACAGCAGGCAGAAGAGGGGGAAGAAAGGAAGGACCCCATTTGATGGTGGTAACTCCTCCCTTGGAAGGCTCTCCTCCTTATCCTCACCCAGTCTGGGGCTTACTGAAACTGCCAAAAACCTCATAACTCCCCACCCACCAGGCTCGGATCTTTCCCTGAATAATGTACACCATTGTCTTGTGAATTCTAACTCTGCATGCTCAAAGCTTAGCTCACTCCCTGACCAATCTGGACCCCATCCAGGGCTCACCATCTCAGACACAGGTTGCTCAAGACAGAAACTTAGGCGTTTTCTTTGATTTCTTCCATTCCTCAATCTTTTAACTTTAAGTCATCATTTATTGAGCAAATATTTATTGAATGCCGCATAAGAGTCAGGTTCTCGGTGATGGAGAGATAATAGTAATTAAAATATAAAGCTTCTGTTCCATGAAGACTATATACTAGTGAGGGAGACACACAATACATAAATCGAATATATCTATATTTACAGATTTCTAAAAATGTTATATATAGAATGTTTTAATTCATCGTGAAAAAAATAAAACAAAGGGATGATGTAACATGGTGGCTGCAATTTGAGTGGGGAGAATGCCAACCAACAGAAATTCTGAGCAAAGAGCACTCCAGGCAGAGGGAACAAGAGGTTCCAGAGTCAGGAATGAACCATAACCAGAAAGAAGGCCAGTGTGTGTGGCTGGAGATCACTAAATCGAGGGAGACTGGAGTGAAGTGAGGTCAGACGGGCAGGGCAAGTGTCCTTAAGAGATCACCCCAAAGGGTTTGGATTTTTTCTGATTACAATGGAAAGCTATTGAAATACTTTTAAAAGATAGTTTGGAGAGAACTTTCAGGCGTGAAGGTAATGCTCTGTATCTTGATAGGGGTTTAGGTTACAAAGTTGTATGCATTTATCAATGGTTATATATAGAAATAGTATGCATAATTTTTGTACATTATATTATATATTCAGAAGACCAAGAAGAGAAAAAGAACTGTAAACAAATACAGTTAAGGATATGTATGCTGGAATATGTCTGCAATTTACTTTGAAATGGATCAAAAAATAAGATAGATTAATGGATAGATAGAGGGATGGATAGATGTGTGATAATGCAAATAAAGCATGAATGGTAGGATCTCAGTGGTGGGGATATATGGGTGTTCAACTTTCTTTATGTTTAAAAATAGTAATACTAAAATGTTGGGGGTGGAAGCTGGTTTGATCTTATCTAACCTACATTTTACAAAGATTTTTCTGGGGACTGAATAGAGAATGGGCTGTAGAGGGTTTTGTGGAAGCAGTGAGACAAATTACAAGGTAATGGCAATGATTTGGCCTAGGATAGCACCACTGTACTCTCTGGAATGGATTCCCAATATGTTAATGAGGTTCTGTTCCCATAAAACGTGAAGAAACGCAAGCTGGGCATACCTAACATGGTCTACTACTTGACTCAAAATATTGGTTTTTTGAACTGAATAAACAATAAGAGATAAAATTACATATTAGAATGCTCATTGCAACTTAGTGGGATTATTTATGAAAATTTACAGTTATCTCTGAACCATTTACCTACATAGTTCCCACGTTAAGATGGCACAGGAATCATCCATCACATCTTTGGTATTTCCCAGGGCTCAATAGATTCCTGGTTATAATGAGCACCTCAAAATTCTACACATTCTTTGTAACATTTTTAAGCTACTGAAATCTGTGTGGTCTCTACATTGTGAGGAACATGCTGGTACAGATCATGATAGTGGGGAGCTTGGCAATTTAATTAGCTTCACCTTCTTCATGGGTAAATGGTAAAGCTGTGTCAAGGAGGGAAGATTAAATGAAATAATAAGAAAACTGCATAGCAAGTCTAGTGTTAATTATGATGGAAGACTTGTTTTGAAATATTTTAACGTTATGCTAGCCGAATATTTTTGTATTTATATGTAATTTCTGCTTTCATGAATTAGTTGCAATAAATTATGGTAATAACATTTCATAAGAAACAGCATCTCTTCTTAGGAAAGGCTTAGAATATTATTATTTAGTCAAGGTAAAGAAGACAAAATTAACTTTGAGTTATATGTTTTTGCTTTGATTTTTGTTGCTGTAGTTTTTGTTTTGGTCCACGAAGGCATTTTCAAGAAGCTGATCAAATATGGCTTTAGCAGATAAAAGACTTGAGAACCTGCAGATCTACAAACTTCTCCAGTGTGTTCGGAACAAAGACAAGAAGCAGATAGAGAAGCTGACCAGGCTCGGATACCCTGAACTCATCAATTTCATAGACCCTGTCAATGGAAACAGTGCTCTGCACTTAGCCTCGGTTTCCAATGACATTGATATGGTCAGCTTTCTCCTGAGCCTCGGTGCTCACCCTGATGTGCAAGATGGAATGGGCTGTACTCCGACTATGAGGGCTGCAGAACTCGGCCACGAATTGTCCGTGGAAATATTAGCCAAGGCAAAGGCCAATATGACTATTGTCGATAATGAAGGAAAAGGTAAGAACTCCCAGCATTCTATCCAGCAATTCACTTTGTAGCCAGAAATCAATAAAATGCATTTTTTGCTTTACAACTTTAGAAGTGAGTTATTCATGGTACATGGTAGTGAAAGTCTAGATTCTCACTCTTATACCAAAGGACACTATCTCCCCATGATTTGAAAATGATGCAGGTATTTCTTAGGGAAGCCAGTTCTGAGAATTTCTCATTGAAAAAGAATATTAGAATTAGTCAATCTGTTTTTTTTTTTAACGTGGAGAAATTTCAACATGACTCACGTTGATATTTCCATAATCACAATCACCCACCCATTGTAAAATATAAAGTCTCATTTAGAGCTAAAGATGAAGGAGAGCATCTCTTCTTTTTTACATTTTAGAACCTCGAGTAATACTAGATATAGGTTTGGCTCTCAAGAGCAGTCTAATGTAGAAAGTAGTTTCATTTAGGAAGTTGAGGCACAAAGGTGGATTCTGACATAAACTCCAACTTTGTAGTGTCATTTAAAAATGTATTTGAAAATATGACTTAAAATTTGAGATATGGCATTCCCATGATTATTCAGGTGAGATAGCCCCACTTTCTCACTCTTCCCCTCCCAAATCCCATTTCAAGACCTCGATCTGGGAGCTTCTTGTCCAAATAACTCAAGTTTCTGGCAAGAGGTGACACAGCCTCATGAAAATCACTAAGAAAATTACCTCCAGGCTTAATATAAATTGGTAGATTTAATCAGTTGTTCCAAAGAGTTGCTTCAAGTACAAAGCCATTAACATCAGTCCCACATTAGAGAAATGAATCCCATTTTATAATGTTAATTAATGTTTTCTGACAGGAACAGAGTCTGCTTTTGTAACTCTCTGCGGACATGGTATTTGACAAGCGACTTGCTTATAACAAGAGGAGAGGACAAAGAAAAGGAAGAATTATTTAATTACTTAATGGCACCACATAACAAAATATGCTTCAGATGCATTCAGGAGTCAAATGTGTTTTAAAATGTTTTATTCTGAAAAAAAATCTCTCAGCGCTCTATAGAATATCATTTCCCAAAGTGTGTGTCACAGGCCACTGTATCAGTGGGATGTTGATAAGTGCTACATGAAAAATTGGTTAATTCCACTGCCAAATTTATTAGAGAAACATTGGATAAAACAAATTTAGACATGTTTATTTTACATTTGTCAGACCTACCAAAACCAGTGACATTTTCCATATTTATTTGACCATGAGATAGTTTTTTAAATGGCATCTTGTATACCTGGAGTTTCATGGAAACTTCAGTACATTCAGAAGAACGGTGACAAAGAAAAGTTTACCTTCCTGAGTTTGAAACAGAGATACAAATCACAAAGAAAGCAGTCTGAGACATTTTATAGCATAAAAAACTAAAATTATAAAATGTAAACAATCAAGGTAAAATTGGAAACGAGATCAAATGAGTATCTGTAGTGAATGAAACAGCCATGAGGTTATCTATACTCATTCAAATTAATATTAAACCTACCAAGGTTCTGGAAGACCAATGTATGATAAAAACAACCTGACAAATCAAATAGGGAGAATTAAAAATATAAAACGAAACTTGAAACAAATACAAAACCTTGTTTTACATGTGACCTTGTTAGTACTGCTCCCTCCAGCCTTGATTGTGGTTCATGGTATGCCTACTGCAGAGAGGGCCTTGTCTTCCCATCAGTGAACCTAGTTTACCTTGCACATCCCTCAGCTCAAGGGCTGCCACTGGCCAAACTCCCTGGTTTATTCCACTGTAGTCTCTCTGCCCTTAACATCCTATTTTCCAGTGATTGACATTTGGCTCACTGCACATTGTTTCAAAAGGATGAGCAAACATTTAAATGGTTAAAATACTTACTTTAGATGGATGAGGGACGTACTCTAGGTCTAACCTGTACTTTCTCTTTGAACAATTTTGCAGAATATGGAGAAGGTAACACTCTAAGCCAAAAAATTATTTGTTGTCTTAGGAAATTAGTTACAGTGTCTGGAATTATTTTCTTTAAGGATAAAGCTGGAATAGTTCCTTGTAACACCCATTCCATTGGTTCTCCCATTTATAGGAATGCATCCCCAGTCCTCAATGCAATACTCTAGTTCTATTGTTCATACTTTTTTTTTCTCTTTTGTTTTTGCTTCGATTTTGGAATGTTGATTTGTGTCCTTTGTGGCTTAAACAGTCAGCACAGATAGACTTTCACTGTGCGTTGCATATGCCATCATTATAAAATAGCCATTTCATAAGTTCCTTAAGGTCTTTGTAATGAATTCAACCTCATCTGGTACTATTTTCTAGATTTTGCTGTTGTTATTGTTTACTGTTGTTTTGGTTCACTCTTGCTTGCTATGACTTCTCTGTCTTTGATTTTATATTTTCAACCATGTCCTTGACCATCTTTCTATTTTTAACTGTTTGAGTAACTCTATTTTAGATGCATGTTTATATGAGATATATTTTTGTTTCGATTTTCATATAAATTGTATTTTTATTTTAATGGTAGAGTTTATCCAATTTACATTTATCTAGATGCTCCATAGGTTTGGTGTCAGAACTGTCACTTATTTTATATTATGAAAGCATAATATATTTAATTTATATAAATACACAAATATGTATAAAAATATTTTCCTCTATGGTCCATTTGTTCTTTGTTTTGTTTTGCTGTGTGTGTGTATTTTCCTTCTCACATTTTCTAAAATTAATGGTATGTTTTTAGTTCTTTTAATGGCTAACTGGACAGCTTTACATATATTTAAAACTTTGTTTATTGAATTAGAACTTTAAACAGTATTCATTAATATTTTTCTATGAAAGATGAGATTGGTACAAGAACCCTTCCTCTCACCTCCTTTACCTCCCTTCCAGTACCTAATTTTAGTACATTAAAATCATTTTAGTTCTTTCAGTGATTATTTTCATACCTGTAAATAATAAACATCTATCTCTTTATCTGTTTTTAATAATATCTCAAACTCCAGCGGTAAAAGATAAAGAAAATCAAATGCTTACACTCTCTCCTTCTCTCTCTTCCCTCCAAGTTTTGTTAAATTACGTTATTATTTCTACATTACTGTGAATTACAATATTCTTTTCTGTATCTAGAATTCCTAAGGTGATTGAACTTTGGTTCAATGGTTGAAGGGATTCAGCATCTATCATGGGTCTTTTAGTCACATATTCTCTGTTGATCTCCTGTTAGACTCATTTTTGTCATCAAGTAGTTTAGCTCACTCCTTTGGACTTATATCCTTTGATTTCTTGCATCTTTAAACTTATATGTCCATCACTTTTATATACGAACAATAGCTTGACTGAGTATTAAAAATTCCCTGTTTTCTTTTCCAAGTGACATTGTAGAGCTCCTTTGGTTATTTTCTAGCACTGAATGTTGCTGTGCCAAAGTCTTGCAGCCAGCTTGACTTTTCCTCTTTAGAAATGACTTGAATTTTTAACTGGATGCTCACAGGACACTTTCTTACCTAGCTTTACCTAGGCACCATCTTATGGATTGTTCTTAATCAGTTTTTCCTGAGACTCAGTATACTCTGTCAGATCTAGGTTTTTACTTCAAGAGAGTTTTCTTCTAGTATATCTCTCCATTTTTTTCTGTTCCATTTTTCTTTTATTTTTGAATACCAATTACATACATGTGAAATATTCTTTGCATGTCTAGAACATTTAAACTCTTGCATCATCTCAGTTACATTTTTCTTTCAAGTTCGTTCAAGTTTTTCTTCCATGTCCCTGACCATGGTTTTGGCAATGTCTGCTCTCCTTTTTCCTGCTTACAATGTGAACCACTTTCATTTCTTTAGTGGTTTTACAATATTTTTCTCTACCATTTCTTTTTTTAAGCTCTGCTTGCTCAAATTCATCTTTTCCTTCTATTTATCTTTTATTGTCCTAGAAGTACTTATTATCGGTTCGGTCTAGCTTTGCACTTTGGTTTCAGAAAAAAATATATTTAATTTCTTTGTTATCATGGAAATGGGTCAGTCAATAATTTTCAAGTCGTATAGTTTTCTGAGTATATAATTTTTGCCTAATGTTTGTCATCAAGTTTCTTTCCTTACCTTTCTTTCAGTATATTTTTTCATAGGTCACATGCTGGTTTCTTGTTGATTATTGTTCCTCTTTGAATGAAGCCTCTTTTTAGAGTCAAGTCATTACAAAGTCAGTTTGGAGTTTGACTGCTGTTTACCTGACTTTCTTACCAGGGGAATATAAACAATACCCCAGGTCTGTAGTACATTTTTGACATGGGTTATGTTGAGGGTCTGTATGTCACAGGTGCTGGGTATGAGGATTTAGCATTTTTCTCTCTTCAGCAAACAAAATGATTTGCGAATATGTCAGAGCCCCTTGCCATCTAGTTTTTCTTCTCACTGCTACTGTACAGAGAGCCTGCTTCCTATAAACATGGCTGGTCTGCACATTTCATCATTATGTACCATCTCCTTTGCCACTCTGCAGTTTCAGAAGGGATCCAGAGATCCACCAAGAGTCCTCTGGCACACACACCCCTGCATATTCCAAGAAGGGACACTGGGGTATAGACTGCAGGATGCCAAATACCCAGGGTCAACTGGAGCTCACATCCCAGCACTCAAATTCTTCCCAAACAAAGTCTTATCACATTTTGGTTATGACTGTTTTCTGGCTCTTATAAGAGGTTGGGTTTCTTTTCTGGTATCTCTGTCTTGGTGTTTCAGTTGATTTCAGAGGGAAAACCAAGGCATAAACATCTTTGCTCTATCACCTTCAGCTAGCTTATTATGAATTTGTAAATTATTCTTTGTTCCTTCCTATCTGATCCAAATATAGAGAGACTACTAATTAAGTGTTCTTTGGGGATTCTATTTTTCTACAGGTATTTTGTTTTACTGCATTTTACCTACTAAGAGGCATTATCGCTGTGCACTGATTGCCTTGGAACATGGTGCAGATGTCAACAATAGTACCTATGAAGGAAAGCCAATATTCCTTAGAGCTTGTGAAGAAGCACATGATGTTAAAGATGTGTGCCTGACATTTTTGGAAAAAGGAGCCAATCCAAATGCTGTCAACTCAGTATGACTATTCCTGTGACTATAAATATTCCTTTTTTCAATTATAGAAAAATTTTTCAATACACTAGTAATCTCTATTAGTGTATTTTTTTTCATTTGAATATGGTAAAATTATGCTGTTAGATTAGACTGTTCATTTCTGTTCAAAATACTTTAAGATGATATACTTTCATCATCTTTATATGGCATGGCCATGATTCTACAATCTATTTCCTAATTATGTTTGGAAAATTGGTATTTATTATGTATAATGTTAAAAGATCACTATAGGAAATAGAAAAGATATTACTGATGCCTAATAAAAATTTATCTTCTTCAAAAGAAAATATGTAGTTCTGCTGTTTCCCTTAATCCTTTTGCTCCCTCTCCTCATTTGGCTAATTTTATTGAGTTTTCTTATCTTTTAATTGTCATTTCCCAACAATAAAAATAGATTTTCTTCTCATTAGAAAACACCTATAGCCTAATTTTAGCATGTGTTTTACCCTCTTTTCTCCCTTATTGCTCTACTTTCTTTGCAAGAAACTGCATTTTTCAGCATGATGTTCTTACAGGGACTTTTGGTGTGACCTTGACTCTGATTTTAGAATTCTACATTTTGGACACTGACCCATTTTACTGACTTCATTTTTCCTATTTGTTACGTGAAACCAATAAAACTGTACAGAACTAAACGTGTCAGTGTGACTCTAAGGCCAAAATCTGTTTCACGTCCAGTCCACAGGTCGCACGGCTTTAATGGAAGCATCAAGAGAAGGAGTGGTAGAACTAGTTCGAGGGATATTAGAAAGAGGAGGTGATGTGAATGCATTTGACAATGACAGACATCACGCCGCACACTTTGCTGCCAAAGGAGGCTATTTTGATGTAATAATTTACTCTTTGCTTTAAAATTTGTTGCTAAAAATATTCTCTTCTTTTTCTCGACATCTTAAAATATCATGTAGGTTACACTGATAGAATTTTTTCTGAGTTATCATCTTGATTTTCCGAAATAATTCTAAAACTATATTTTATACCAAATATTAATCTTCAAAACATATTTTAGCTCTTTACTCAGTTTTATCTGCTTACTAATTTATTCTTTTAATATTGCTAATAATGTTTTTCTATATTTTTAATTATGACAGCTTAAAGGTTTTGCCAACCGGGATTACTCTATTTTATGACTCCATTACACATTAGAATTTTCACAGTACAGTATGATCTAACTGTGGGGAGAACAATGCCAATATACTCATCTCCCTGATGTTTGAGGCATCTAATGACTCATCTAAATTTTTAACTCTAAGTATTCTTATTATCTGGATATATCAGCAAAGGATATCTCATAGGTACAGTGATATTGCAGAAACAAAATAGAAATCAATGCTATCCTATTTTTTTTAAATTCTGAATTATATCTAAAATTTCTTTACTGAGTTTTTCTGAGTTTTAACAGTTATCTTTACTTTTGTCATAGGGTCTCTTCCCTGCAATAAAAGTATATATCACAGTAGAAGTTACATCTGTTTGGTAAAGAATTTGCTCCCCTGATTATGCTTGCCATAGTCTGATGCTTTCTAAAATTGCCTAAATTTACTTCAAAACGGTAGTTCCCCAGCTGAGTATAGAGTTTTCTATACTCTAGATAAATGTTGTTTGATAGAACTTCTGGCAGTGATGGAAATGTTCTGTATCTGTGCTGTACAATATGGTACAATGCACTACACATGTGGTTTTTGAGTACTTGAACTATGGCTAGTGGAAGTAAGGAACTGAATTTTTTAAACTTGTTTTCTATTTAATTCATTTTAATTTAATTCAAATTGACACTCTGGATAGCACAGGCCTAGGTCCCAGTTTTCATTCAGTAAACGTACATTCCTATTCCTCTACAATATCCACTATTTATTTTGCAGATATTGAAGCTTCTCTTTGCCTACAACGGAGACATGGGGCTGATTGCAATGAATGGCAACACACCACTTCATTATGCTGCTATGGGTGGTTTTGCAGATTGCTGTAAATATATAGCTCAGCGAGGTAAAATGGTCTACAAATTTCATGCCTAAAGAATTTATAATTTTCCCACACTGTAGATGAGCAGACAATTTCAGCCTGTCAAATGTCAGTTGCTTATCTCACACATGTATGTAGAAAGAAAATTAAACTTTTTTTCTTATTTACCTTCTGTTAAATCATGAATCTGGCCTTGAAAGTGATAAAAATTCATTTCTCAAGTATTTTTAGGTTATTATTAAAAATCTAAAGAGAATTGTTTATGAGCCAACCAATTATTAAGATGCTTATAGTTATTAAATTCCTATTTAAAAAATGTAAATATCAATCTAATAAAAGACAAACACTAGACACCATGTCTTTTAGTTTGCATTCTTAATTATTTTATTTTAAAAATGTACTGTCATGTCAAGGGCAAAGATAATATTTCTGGGTAATTTTAAATTATGGGGGAAATATTTTGGGGAGAAACACATGAAATAAAATGAAAAATTTCATGGAACCTTTGAAATATAAGTAATATTTATTATTTTAGATTTTTCTGTAGTTTTCAAATAATTATTAACTTAGGAATATAAACTATGTTATGTATAGCTTAATGTATTCCTTAAAATAGTAATATTATCCAATTAAGTTTAAAGATTTGGATCTATTTGGTGTTAATTACATCTAATTAAATGTACATTCAAAGTCATTGACTCTTTGTTAGAGAGGGAGCTGCATTCTGCTGAATGTTATGGTAGTGTTTTTTTTTTCCAGTTTATGAGAAATGGGCAGAAACTTAAAGTTCAACAACTCTATAATAGAGCAGAGAAAGTGCTTTTATTTTCCTGTCTTCTACAGAGGAACAGAAATTTTGAAGTCACTGGGACTCTAGAGAGCCTATACTGTAACCACTAACATTATAAATAAGACTAACGTGCCTGCATAACTAATGGTGTAATAACTGATCCACTTTGACTTTTTTCATGTATACAAAGCTCACATTCTTTCCCCATTCCCCTAAAATAAAAAACAGATAAAGGAAAATATATCAACTTCAATTTTTGCCCTCATCAACTGTCTCATCAGTCTTATTTTCAAATCTGTCTCCATCAGAAGATTATTCTGACACTTCATTTTTAACATTGTGTATTTCTAGAAACTAAAGATCTGCCCAGATTGAGACAAGCTTCTTCAACTTTAACATGCTGATTCCTTTCTTACTGGGACAAACATCCCCCAATATATACTCTACCATTTATGTACTCCTGGGGTAAAGTCAGAGAAAGCAAATTGAGAAGTAAAGGGCCAGAGCCTGCCAAAGGCCTTGCCTGGTGATGCAGAAAAGATTCATCCTCCTGTCTGGCTCACAAGACTAGGCTGTGTTTGTGAAATAAATGTCTGAAAATGTTCTGAGTTCTGTAGCATGTTTGGAAGTACAACCACCAGATCCTATGTGGGTGACTTATTTCCATACCAGGCAGTTGCTTATCTAAGGCAATCAGAGCAGCAAGAAACCATTGGTCACGAAATGCTCATTTCTGAGTAAACTCCCTGGGTGTAGTCTCTTTTATTCTTAAAAGTGAGGGCTGGATTCTTTTCCCACATTAAACTACCTTCCTCAGTATGCTCCTCTTTTGTCCCTGATCTTGTCCCTGGAGTAATTTACAACTCCCCGTAGGCAGTGTGAGGCCAGATCCAGGGGAGAGAAGGCGACTTTGGAATAGTTCTCCTGAAGCCCCTGTGCAGGGTCCTCCTTTTCTTGGGCCTTTGACAGCACAGTCAGCTGAAAGTTGAGTATCTCAGCCACAGAGGCACATAAATCACAAAGGGAATGAATGGATCTTTATTTACTAATGATAAAAGAGGAGACAAAATCAAAGGGAGAGGAAAATGCCTTCATATCTTTAAGCGGGGATGTTGGAGTCTTTTATCCACGCAAAATTTCAAACAGGGAGGAAACTAGGAGTAGAAGAAGGCAAGATAAAGCCGCTTTAAAACCCTTTGATCCTTTTTTTTTTTTTGCGGCACGCGGGCCTCTCACTGTTGTGGCCTCTCCCGCTGAGGAGCGCAGGCTCCGGACGCGCAGGCTCAGCGGCCGTGGCTCACGGGCCCAGCCGCTCCGCGGCACGCGGGATCCTCCCGGGCCGGGGCACGAACCCGTGTCCCCTGCATCGGAGACTCTCAACCACTGCGCCACCAGGGAAGCCCCCCTTTGATCCTTAGTGCTGCGGTGAATAGAGGAGCGGATTGGAAGATGGTAGATAAACCCCCAGACACCCTGAATAAGCGAAAAAGCTAAATAAAAACAGCATACACAAGATGACTATGGAATTATACTATGGAATTATTATGCTGTGGAATTACACTGTTGAGACCAGTCTCAGGTCCCTTTCCCAATAAGTCACTATTCTTCAAACTATCCAATATAAAAATTTTAGAATCTTTATTGTTCCAATGCTCTTTTTGAGTTTTTCTATCACTAGTAAAATTATCAGCCTTCACATAAAATTTTAATTTTTGACAATGCCATAGGAAGTGCTAATGTTGAAAAACACTGGTGATTAATTCTCTTTTTGATAAGGAATAAAACTATAAAGTGTTGGAGGGGCGTGTTTTACTTTTGCATTTGGCGAACTTTACATTTTGGATGCTAGAGATACTGAGGTTAGAGAATCTTTTTTGATTATGTGATGCTTGCAAAGCAACAGAAGAGCCTTCTAGATTCAAAACACTAGAAAGAGCATCTTCATAGTCTGACTTATAATGGGTTTTTAGTGTCAACAGACACTTATTACAGACAACACAGCCTTCTTGATAGCATTAAGTAGACTCCCTGATGCATTCAGAAAAATTTATTTCTTTGGAGAATGCTTACATATAATGTTGGTCTCATCATTTTAAGTAAGGGTCCAAAAAGGAAAATGGATTTTAATGCCTAATTGCACAGTTCTTATGCTGGAATTCTTTCAGGTTTGATGAACAAATTACTTGTTCCTCTGTTAGGCTGTTCACATGACCTTACTGAAAAACAGCAGGTCAATATAAATTACATTAACTTCATGGAGAATACAGTTAAAGCATAGTTTAAGATGTTACACATATTTAGTCATAATCATTCAAAAGAAGCAGGTGTCAGTTAGCATCCTGAGTTCCTAAAGTCCTATTTAAGCTGTTTGAATCCAGCTTCCTTCCAAATTCAAACGTCACCCTTACTCTTTCCCGCTAGTCAGGAAGCCTCCTTAGCAAGTATCCCAATATGATATTTGTTTCAAATATCTATAGGGATTAATGTCCTAATCCTTTGGGAAAAGATACTATCAATTGGAAACATATCTCCCTCAGAATTCACCAAAGTAAAGCTCACAGAAAAAAAAAATCATAGATTAATTTTGTAGTTATAATAGCTAAATGTGCTTGCCTCTATATACAAGTAATTTGGGGAGCAACTTTTGATTAATCACTAGAAATTTAAAAAACCGTTGGATGCATGTCATTTGTGGAGTCATGCAGATGCCTTGGCACCATTCATAATCATGATGCTTCCTGTTTTAGGATGTGATCTGAAATGGAAGAATTTGGAGCATAAAACGCCGAGGGCCTTGGCTAAGGAAGGCGGCTTTAAAGCAGCCAGCAAAGAAATACGGCGGGCGGAGCGAATCGCTAATAAACTGGCCCGGCCAGGAGCCAAAAATCCGAATCCACGATTGTACCTGAAACTTCACGATTGGTCCATAGAACATGAGACTTTCCTTCGGGAAGCCCTTTCGTTTGTGGACAGGGGCGATGGGACAGTCACCAAGGAAGACTTTGTGCTGGCGCTGGAGGAGAGGCAAGATTTTATGAGCTCAGAACAGATAGCTACCATAGCTCAACTTCACGAAAAAGTCCGGGGCGGAGGGGTCAACATTAACGATTTCTTTAAAGGAACCAAATACTTAAGCAAGTCTTATGTCCTGGGATCCTATGGGCCTAAGAAAAATAAAAAAGGGATGGCCAAAAAAGCCAAAAAAGGCAAGTTTGTTTTACCCCTCCCAATCTGCATCATCCCTGACCACGTGTTTCCACGCCGGAGCGAAGGTGGGCCACCTTGTTACATGATTGAAACCTACAAGCATGTAACTGATTGCAATCGCTTTAACCGAGATCATCCACCCGAACATCCCATTCAGGATGACTCTGCTTGGTACATTGATGATCCAGGGAAGGTCTTTTCAAACATTAATTTTGTCGCCAAGGCGGGAGACCTGGCATCTCTGAAAAAGGCATTTGAATCAGGAATACCTGTGGATATGAAGGATAATTATTACAAGACACCCCTAATGACTGCATGTGCCAATGGAAACATAGATGCGGTCAAGTTTCTTCTTGAAAAAGGGTATGCCTTTTGGTTGAATGAAATTTAGGTTTTTGGGAGCCTTCACATTTCAAGGAAGACTAAGACACATTCAGCTCCAGAATTTAAGTAGTGCAAGAAAGGGCTTCATTCCTGAAGTCCAGATCACAAATAGATCTTATGCCTGGAACCAGGCTAATGAAACATAGGAGTGTGTGTACACAAAGACCGTTTGCCAATAACAACTATGCACAAAGTGAAGGCCAAGAAGTTTTCTCTCTGAGGGTAGACAAAGCCTTCTGATTGGGTATCCCTGGCCTCCCAAGACAATTTAATTTGGTCTCAGAGCTTTACCTAGATGATGTGGAGTTGCTTTTTATTTTATTTTAAATTAAAAACAGAATTTTTTTATTGTGGTAAGAACAGATAGCATGAGATCTACCCTCTTAAATTTTAAGTGTAGGGTACAATATTGTTAACTATAATCACTATAGTGATTATAATATTGTAGAGCAGATCTCTAGAATGTACTCACTTTACATGGAGTCATTTTAAAATCTGTCTCTTTTTTCTTTCTTTCTTTCTTTTTTTGGAGGAGATCCCAACAAATTCAAGCAATCTGATGGTAGCCATAACGACTAAGCACGTTTCATTCCCTTTTCTTTGGTTCATTTGTAAATATATTTAAAATAACAAAGCATGACATTTAGTTTAAATTTTAAATCTAAAGCAATTTCTCAGGTTTAAGTCCTTCTTTTTTCCATTGCTGAATAACCTGGGGTAACTTTCTTAACCTTTTTGTGCCTCAGTTTTCTCATTTTTATAATAGGGTTCTAATGGAACTCAGCTCACAGGATTTGTTCAAGATTAAATGCGTTAAAACATGTAAAGCACTTAGTAGCCCAGTAATTGCAGACTTGATAAAAGGTATTATTGTTATTATTACTATAATGTTTAACTTCAAATAAGGATTTAAATGTGTTTATTATAGAGAGGGAGTATAAAGCAACTAATGACAATGTGAAGTGTTGGGCAGAGAATTTTTAAATAGGACTAAAATTTTATTTTATCTTTTCATAGTTTCTGAATGATATATTGCTTTCAATAAAATCAAAAGAATTAATTTTCTTTTTTCATTTAATTTTAATTTTATATTGGAGTATAGTTGATTTAGAATGTTGTGCTAGTTTCAGGTGTATAACAAAGTGATTCAGTTATAGTATACATATCCATTCTTTTTCAGATTCTTTTCACATATAGATTATTACAGAATATTGAGTAGAGTTCCCTGTGCTATACAGTAGGTTCTTGTTCATTATTTATTTTAAATATAGTAGTGTGTATATGTTAATCACAAACTCCCAATTTATCCCACCCCCTCACATTTCACCTTTGGCAACCACAAGTTTGTTTTGGAAGTCTATGAGTCTGTTTCTGTTTTGTAAATAAGTTCATTTGTATCAATTTTTGATACAAAATTTTGATACATTATAATGCTTAAAATTTTAATAATGAAGGTGCATTTAAAAATTCATAACATACAGAGAAAGTAGATACAAAATGAAATAATATAACTTTTCTGTTTCTTGTTAGCTTTGATCTTTCATTGGATCCAGTTTTTCCCTGATTTTAATGATGCAAAATTGTAACCCTTAGGTTACAATTGTAACCTAAAGATCTAAGGGTTGAAATTGTAACCCTTAGGGTCTAAGCACCTTTTAAACTAAACAAAATGTATATATACACAAAGTTAAGATTGTTATATAATGAAGAACACAGGTCAAGAAAAATTATGGCCCAGAATTTAACTTGACCCAAACCTTCCTTGGTTTACCGTTGAACAACCTGATAAAACTATGAAATCTTCCTTAGCATTTTTAGCCTCCAGTGCTTGGAATAACCCATATTTTTAGCTCATGCATCTACCTCATTTTACAGGGCTAACGTCAATGCAACAGATAATTTTCTGTGGACTCCACTTCATTTTGCATGCCATGCCGGCCAACAGGATATTGTTGAGCTTCTTGTTAAATCTGGAGCCGTGGTAGATGCCCTTTCAATCAACAACTCGACTCCCTTAAGTAGAGCCATTGAGAGCTGTAGACTGGATACTGTAAAATACCTACTTGATATTGGTGCTAAATTCCAGCTGGAGAATAGAAAAGGCATGTGTTCTCATTATGGGTGATTAGGGTTAGAAAAGGAGGATTTATGTTAGATTCCAAACCCGTTTAAATCTATTCTTGTAGGACCACATTTTCCCTTGAGTCACTGCTGCAAAAACAAACCTGAGTAAATGTTATGGAACTTTATCGTATACACAGTGCTTCTCAAATCATTGGTGTAAAAGAAGCAGTTCTTTCTGTTGGTGATCCATAGTGGATGGAGACTTTTGCAAAATACAATGAAAAATGATTTACTAGAAAAATGAAGAGGAAAAACCCCATAAAATACAAGTCCAAACTTTTTTTATCATTGGATTCAAATGACATAAAATTGCTACAAAAATTTCTAAACATTTACTCTTAATCCCTGTATTTATTTCGCTGTGGCTGCATAACCATTAGTTTGTAGACTGACACCAGTCTACAGATCACATCATGAGTCATCACTCTGTCTTAACAGTCAATTCCTAATAATCGGCATAGTTTGAAGCCTCTGTAGACTTTGGATTCCTTCTAAAGTTGGACAAATCATTCCTGAATTAAGGCTCTTTCTAGGAAGTAAATGGGAATCCTACCTTATGTCATAAATATCCCGTGTAAATCCGTGGAGGTGTTATTTTCTTAGAGTGGAACCCATTGCTTCCTTTTGATCTGAAGGAGCTTTAGTATCTCTGGCTGCTTCAGGCTGCCTCTGAGTCACAGGTAATGTTGTTAGGCCTGCCTGAGGATGTTACAGGTGTCATAATACCCAGCCATCTGCATAGAGCACTTGCGACCTCCAGTTTCCCAGGCCTTTTTTAATACATCTCCTTCCATCATGGGAAGGGGAGGACAATGTAAAATTGTCACACACAAAGGAATGTGTGCACTGTGGGAAGAGAACTAGCACTCAGATATTCAAAATGTAATCTACCACTATTTCCTATCCACTTTTTAAGAAACATACTCAAAATAATTAACAAGGAGAAATGGCTTTGCTGGTAAATGACACTCTAAATGATGAGATTTTAGAGCTGGGGCCACCTTAGAGAGTATCTGATCCAACTCTGTGACTTTATACATAACATTCACTTCAGTAATCACTCTTGGTACTGCATGCTTAGAGCTGATGTGCTGAGATTTTGCTACATGGTTTATTATTAATCTGTTTAATGAAACTCTGAATTTATGTTTTAAACAGGGCATAATGCCATGGATGTTGCAAAGGCTTATGCTGACTATAGAATAATTGGTTTGATTAAGGAAAAGCTGGATAACTTGCCAAAACCAGCAGAAAATCTAAAAACAAAAGGCAAGCCATCGCTTAAAGTGAAGACTGAAGGCCCTGAGATTAAGAAAGAAGAGGTATGAAAAGCAGTTGACCTCCCATTGGTAACTGGTGGGGCTGTGGTACCATTTACATATTGTTACAGGACATGGGCAAATAATATGCAGTCCATGTTTTCAGCACCATTATGCAATAGTTTTAAAGAAATATCTAGCAAGAAACTTCCTGTTACTGAAAAGCCTAAAAAGTACTCATTGCAAACAGAATCCACACAGAAACCAGTTGGTTCAACCAAATACCATTAGAATGTTGGAAAAAGAACTGGTATTGGATATGTATACACTCAGACCTGAATTATACAGATTTGATGGGATGGCCCAAAAAGGGAAGAAGAGTAACCCTTATGAGAAATGAAGTAAAGCATGATTTTCCTTCATTTTGGCTCCATAATCTTTCACTACCCACCTTACCACTCCAGTCCCAAAGAATTTTAATGATTACTATGAACCCAGGGATATGTAATTTGGATATCCTGCAAAATAACTCTAGAAGGTTTTAAAGGTGTCAAATTGTCCCTGGTAATCTGGAATGGTTTGGGTGCCTCTAAATTAGCAGCAGAAGATTGAGGTTGTTGTTTATGGGGATTTCTGAGACACCAAGACTTTGTCATTCATTAGCAGGAAGCTTTAAGTACATTTCTAGAATGGAAGCTTCTTTTAGGGAAGCAGATGGATCCCTAGAGATTCTTGGCTGACACAAGGTAGGGGATGAAATTCAGGAAGGAAAAGCTTTAATGTTATCAAATTAGAAAGGGTTAGAGAAATGTAGGTGGTAGGAAGTACATAGAGTTGAAGGGATGATAGGCAGACAATAGAGAGTAGTAAGCATGGAGGAAGAGAGTAAGGATGGCCAGAGGTGAAGGAGGATTGATCAGCTAAAGCTCCTAATACATGCACCATTATAATTTTTGTAGGAATACATCCTTCTGATTAATAATGGCCACAGGTCAAGGATGGATATCTGAAAGATTTTTGTGATCTGTCACTAATACTAATTAAATAAAGTTAAATGAGGCAAACGAATGATCTCTCCCCATCCAAAATTATAATAATATTCTATTTCATTTCAAATTATAATTTGTAGAGTAGCATTTTTAGTTTTTCCTGGCTTCAGAGTAAGATGCAGAACAACAAAGAATGTTAGGAAGTATATATAGGTTTTTGCAATTGACAGGTTTTTTTGGGTCTTGTTTCCAGGAGCCACTTTCATCAATGTATACTGTACCAACCATAGTGGAGAAAAAGAAGATGCATAAGGATAATGTGGTTTACCTCAATTCATTGATCACCAGTGGTTATACCAAGAAAGTGGATATCACATTTATTCCACAGAGGGTAAGTACTTTAGAAAGATCATAACATGGTATAAACTCATGATGTCATTTTTCAGTATCATTTATTCCACAGAAGGTAAGTACTTTAGAAAGATCATAACAAGATATAAACTCATGATGTCATTTTTCAAATACTTTTTATGCAGAGCACCCAAACAAATGTCCTTAGCTTTTATAGTTATTATTTGGAGGTGTCCTTTTCCTAGGCCCTACTACTTCTGACTAAGTAAGTCCAACTTGTATAGCTTCCAATATCTGTTATTACTATTTTCTGTATTAACATTTTAATTTTCCTTGAACAATTGAAGTCTTCTTCAGTTAGTGCCATTCCTTATAGCCATGTAGTCACCGAGTTCTAGAGACACTTTCTCTGGGTACTCCTTAGAGCCCAACCCTTCCTCTTTTTACACACTATCACCATCTCACTTGGGGGTTTCATACTAATCAAGACTGGATTTATTCAGTGGCTTCCTTAAACATCTACAATTAAAAAGGTGAAGATGTCTTTGGAGAATAAGGGTGGTCTTGACAATGTGCATCAAGGCACGCTGAACAAGAGGCCACCAGAGCCTTCTGCTCTCTATTGTGAAAATAATTTTGACTTCCCCATAAGACATAAAGACAGTAAACCCAAACTATCTATTCACTCCATTGCTTCCTGGTTTTGACATCCTAAAAATGATCAGCAGCTGGACTGAGGGTCATCAGAGAGGTAACTGAAGAGCATTTCCATTGTCCAAATAGTCACCATCAGAAACAGCGATGCCCACATAACCAAAAATGTCGTGTAAGAGATAAAAGTTAAAACAGATTTAGAAATAAATTTGATAGCTTCAAATTAACCATCTTGAAGATTGTCTGGATATTGGCATGTTTATTGGCTGTCATACTCACACCTGCTCTGGATGTGGTTGTTTATTTAAGATCTGGAGTCCCAAAGCCACGACAGCAGAACTGATCAGGAAGAGGGAACTGCAGCGGGAGCGGTTCTCGTACGAGGTAGATTTTGATGACTTCATGATGCCCTTTCAGAAGCATATCACAGAGAAAGCACAAGCATTGAAAGCTGCCTTCAAGACCTAAATCACAGCAGTTGCTTCTTGGGATAAACATTTTGAGGCCCAGGGACCAAACATTGGAGAAAGTAGATATTTCCATTAAAGCCCAAACAATCCACAAGTAACCAAATATTTGTTTTTGCTTTAACAGCTATAAATATTCTGAGCTGTCTAGAGAAGGTGTGTTTTATTTTGCAATGAATTGCATGTTATCCTGCATAAATCCCCCAATTTTCCTCAAGAATGTAGTAGAATAAATGGCATTTTTTGTTATAAGCATAGTGTCATTGTCAAAGAATTTACAAGATTTACACCATTATGTTTGTTAAAGATATCATTTTAGTGGAAATGGGTGAAAACAATTTGATATTAGGGAAGATAAGTCATTTTTAATCCATTAAGAAAGCAGTTTTGTTCTCACACATCATAAGTGATATGGATTAGATATTGTTTTTGTTTTTTTATGGCATTGGTATATTAGAAGACAGCCTAGTTATTTTGTAAAATGGTCGTTAATTGGGCCTGATTTGTCTCATATTTCCTCAAGAATAGATTCAGGTGATGCATCTTAGGCAGGAATACCACAGACATGATAGTGTGCCCTTTTCAGTACATCATATCAGGAGGCACATGATGTTGATATGGGATGTAAACTTTGCCAACTTTCGTCCCTTGATTAAAAGTGGTACGTACCTGGTTTCTCCTCTGTAAAGTTACTCTTTTTCTTTTGTACTTAATAAGAATCTCATGGATATATCCCTCAAAACTATGTAAATTTCCTGTTACTCCCATGAATTTCACCCTCTAATTTTAACACTCATGGACGACTTTTGCCTGAAAAAATTATTACAGTGGTGGTTGCCATAAAACTATTTTCTAATCTCATCATTCTTTCTACATTTCTTAGTTGGCTTTGTATTGTTGGTCAGAGCTTTCGCTTCTTCACCATTAATTTGTGTGTTGGTTATGTAATCAGTATGGACTCACGGTTTTCTTTTTCGCTTAATGGGTTATAATCCTTTACTATCATTATTTATTCGTTTTGGTGCTCAAATTGTTCCTGATTTGGCCAGTGGAAGCTCCTTCAAGCTAGCTCCTGAGGACAAGACATTTTGTTTCCTTAAGTAACTAGAGGACTCTTTATTTCTTGAATGTGAGGGAAGATGACTATCCATGGTTTCATTTGGTAGCAAGGAAAATGAGTCTGCAATGGTAGATTTTCAGAGTCTACAATTCTCTGCTGTCACCCGGTGAATTCAACACATTCTCAATGCCAGTTTCATAGACAGTGCTATTCTGTGATCACCCTCAACCATCTGCAAACATAAACTGAGAGAAAGTGTTAATGTCAAATCTTATTCTCTCTTGTATATATGAAGTGTTTATATTCATTTGAATGACTCAACAACATGTTTGAATGAGAATTGTGTGAGGGGACATTCAAGTGACTAAGTTTATTTTGAGTTTAACTCTAAACTCAAACAGAGCAAAGCCAAATTTCTTTGATGCCCCATAAGGCCATCAGTGCTATTCAAAGAGTGGTCCATCGATCAACAGCATCAACATCACCTGGGAGCTTGGCCCCCTCCCACAAAATTATTGTACAGAATCCTATATAAGCATAAAAAATATTTTGTAGAGGACATTTTACTGGCATAAAAAGGCAGTCTGTCAAACTTAAAAATGTTAAGTTAAAAAATATTATAGGGCTTCCCTGGTGGCGCAGTGGTTGAGAGTCCGCCTGCTGATGCAGGGGACACGGGTTCGTGTCCCGGTCCGGGAAGATCCCATGTGCCGCGGAGCGGCTGGGCCCGTGAGCCATGGCCACTGAGCCTGCGTGTCCGGAGCCTGTGCCGTGCAACGGGAGAGGCCACAACAGTGAGAGGCCCGTGTACTGAAAAAAAAGAAAAAAGAATTATAAATAGTATGAATAGTAATTTCAGACTTGTACTATGCAACACACATAAATAGTAATTTTTCTGGATTTTAGAATTATGAATTGACTTATTATCTTATTTTGCTCATCTGTTTTATTTTTTACATTGAATATGTATTAATTTACAATAAAAAACAAACAACAGATGAAAAAAAATACAAGTCAACCCAGAAGTCCAGCACACCAAAGTGATTTTATTAGTATTTGCCTCTTTTATTCCCTTATATATATCGACTTAGTTAAGATTCTCTCAGAAGGAGACACTGAGAGCCAAGAAGTCAGGTGCAAGTGATGTGTTAAGGAAATGGTCCCAGGGAGACCAGGTGAGGGAAGCAGGCCAGGGAAGGGAAAAGAAGCCAAGCACAGGGGAGCTTTCTGATGAAACCCCAGCTTCCATCCAACCTGTGGGGAGCTGTGGAGCACCAGGCAAAGGCTCTGGGCTTCTAGATTCCCAGGTCAATCAGTTACAGACTACAGGCTAGAGAGGGTACCAGTAAGGCTATTCCAGTGCTCAAGGGCAATTCAGTGAATTGGGTCACGTTGGGAACTACTGGCTGGAAAGCATGCAGCAGCTTGCTGCATGGGTGGGTGCGCCATATGGGAAAAGGAACCCCAGGGCTCTGGGTGGGCACCAGCAGTGTGTGCTATAGGAATGTATATACAGGAGCTGAACTTGAGAAGGAAATACTCTTCTCTATACCCTCCCCTATACTAATTTTTTTTTAATTTATTATTTTTTTTTTTTTTGGTACGTGGGCCTCTACTGCTGTGGCCTCTCCCGCCGCGGAGCACAGGCTCCGGACGCGCAGGCTCAGCGGTCATGGCTCACGGGCCCAGCCGCTCCGCGGCATGTGGGATCTTCCCGGACCGGGGCACGAACCCGTGTCCCCTGCATCGGCAGGCGGATTCTCAACCACTGCGCCACCAGGGAAGCCCTATACTGATCTTTAAATGAACACTTGGGTGAGCGGGTTAAAAGTGTGGATTTGTAGTCAGTAGATTTGAATCCTCAGTCTGCCATTTACCAGCTGCACATCTATGGATCAAGTTACAAATTGTCTCTGAGTCTCAATTTCATCATCTATAAAGTAGGGATAATAATATGCCCCTTAATAAACTGTCATGAAAATCAAATGGAATAACATCTATAAGGTTTCTAGTTTTGTGCCTTCGCATAGTCCGTGCTCCATAAGTGATTTGTTTTTAAACTTCTTTCAGTCTCGGGCTGCAAAGTAAACCAAAAGGAGGCACAGGGATGCGGACCCAGACCTAGACAATCAGAAGAGTATAAAGGATTCACTTTCAGACTGTCAGTTGAAGTGACTTAAACCTATAGACATTTTATGTAGCTTTTGAGCGTCAGAGAAAGATGAACAGTATGCATTTGCTATGGAAAGTTACTAATCCTTAGTCATAGTCATTCTAGTGGATAGTGAAACAAATGTTCACTTTTTTTTTTTTTTGGTCTGCAGAGCCTAACCAATTTCTTATAAAGTCCAAATAGTTAGGTAATGAAAATAATGTCTTAGGTTGAGCTCCCTAGAAATAGGGAGATGGAGACTCTTGCGTAAGTATTTTATTGAGGGAGTGTTCCCCGGAGAAACTTGTAAGGGATGATGGAAGCAGAATAAAGCAGGAGGAGGACCTAAGAAAGAGAAAGTTAGCCCCAGCCTGATTCCATGGGGAATCAGCTCTGGAGGATGAATTGTAGCACAGAGGTTGCCCTGCTCAGAAGGAAGGAGGTTGGCTGTTAGAAACTTCAAGTTTTTCACCTTGCTCACTGACAAAGTGACTCCAATCGGCCAAGGGCAATCCTCCAGAGGAGAAGGTAACTCTGAGCCCAAAGCAACATCCAACCTCAGCAGCTGAGCAGTGGCTACTCCAGCTGTTAATGGAAATGTGTAGCACTGTAGCATGTGGTACAAATGACATGTTTTGCGTGCAGAGTTTTAGGCGGTGATGCCTTGAGGTTCATTTTGTATAACATGCTTTCTTCTGAAAAAGAATGTAAGTTTTACAAACTTCCAAACTTGTCTAAATTATTCTTAATTACAAAGAACAAGAAAGAACAGCAATGAGAACCAATTCAGCAGCTCCTTAAAAGGAGAAAGCAATTCACAAATCCCACTGGCAGCATCTGTTTCTTCAAACTTGAATTGAGCATTATCAATCACTGAAAATTTTAAACAGGAGACATGTTCAACCTCATGCTCAGGATAAGGTCATGTCTAATTGGTACAAATGAATCAGCTCCAGTGCAGTGAGCTTAGCTATTTTTTATTAAATTCACAACTTAGCAAATTCACTCTGTAGCATGAAGGTGCCCAAGAGAACCACTCAGCCTATAGTCTGTTTTTAAGGAAGGTAGTATGAAAGAGAGAAGGGAGAATTCAGATGACTTCTACAAACAGGCATAAATTTGAATAGTCATCTGTACTGCATTATTATTTTCCAAATATTTGTATAAGGTATATTTTTTCCTGAAATTGTGTTTATTTAACAATGGATCCTGGGGGAAATTTACAAATGAAGGTAGATGGGGCATTTGTGCAGATCAAATAAACTCATGCCAACATTCTTGGATCCTTAGGTAATTGTTACTATATCATGAATTTTATCTGGGCAATAAGGAATAACTGAATATTCTGTTAACATTCTGGAAGTCACTGGAGATTTTTTTTATCCTAGATAAATAGTTGAGTATTGTGTGGTGTATGTGTTTTATTCAGAATTTAGAATAATGGCCTTTCCTTTTTATCTTCAGCAAATAGTAAGACTTTGAAGAAGAACTAATACACAAAAGATGATTTAATTTTCATAGGTTTATTTTTTTATTTTTTTTATTTTTTATTTTTTTATTTTTATTTTTATTTTTATTTTTTGTGGTATGCGGGCCTCCCTCTGTTGTGGCCCCTCCCGTTGCGGAGGACAGGCTCCGGACGCGCAGGCTCAGCGGCCATGGCTCACGGGCCCAGCCGCTCCGCGGCATGTGGAATTCTCCCAGACCGGGGCGCGAACCCGGTTCCCCTGCATCGGCAGGCGGACGCACAACCGCTGCGCCACCAGGGAAGCCCCTAGGTTTAGTTTTTTACAAGATGATTTGAAATATCCATGTATTTCTTTACATTTGGGAGATTATTATGCTCTTTGTTATTGGGACATGCAGGCTCCAGTGTGGTCCCCTCCTAAGAGAGTTGGAAGTAAAATAAGTATTCCCTCACCTCATAAAAAGTAAATACTGAAATCAACACAGAACAAATGAAATGACCAATAGGCAAAGGATTACTGATAAATGTTTATCAGTAATTCATCCCAAGCTAAAGCTATTGTGAGGTAGGAGATAGATGGGCCCCTGGCCCGGAGAGCTGGTGTTTGTCAAGTGGAGTGAAATTGAAGCTTTGTTCTCACCCAGACACTCCAAGGACAAAACTAGTGGCAGAAGCTGAGCTCTGCTAAAATAAAGAGATAAGGTGCCCGCTCCTGAGATCAAGGAAGACTTCCCTGTCTGCACATGCGCAGGAAGGCTCCTTGGGGGTCAAAAAGGAAGGGGGCTCCACCTCATAATCGGTGTGAACATGCACCCACAGCCCTCTATGGTGGGATCCATCTTAGCAAAAAGTTGCACATGCATCTTGGGGAGGGTTCTAGGAACAGTCAGGTGCGAAAAAAGAAATGAGATAATTGACCAAATGTAAACAAAGACCCAGAAGGACTGTCCTATATAAGAGATTTAAATCACCTCCTTACTGCACTCCTCCTCACTAGGGAGGACGCCCACACCCTTTCTCTCTGGGTGTGTATTTCTGCCTTGCTTCTGTCTTAAATAAACAAAATGCTTCTCTGTGTGCTCTCCCATATGTTGTGCTGCATCTCATAATAAACTTTGTGCCTGTTTTTACAGTTTTTGCCTCCTTGACACATTCTTGCTTTCAAACAGGGGAAAGAGCCAGGGCCGCTTTGCTCCTAGCCTCTAGCCCCTGGTGGTCTGGTGGCTAGAATTCCTGGTTTTCATCCAGGCTACCCAGGTTCAATTCCTGGGCAGGGAACTAAGATCTCTCTTTGGGACTGCTCACTGCTGTGTCTCCGAGATCAGTTGCACAGCTAAAGAAAGAGTCAGCCAGGAGGAGGATTGATCAGCAACAGACTCATCACTAAGTGACAACAGCCAGGCTGACTGACTGTGTCTCTCCAGATTCTCCCCTGGGTAGAGACCTCTGGTCTATGTCACACATGCATTTTTGTTATAAATTTAGACCCTTCAAGGCTGGTACCACTAGAATTTTGAATCAACAAGCAATGCTTCTTCTGCACATAGTTTGGTTTTATCCATTCATTTAGTATATATTTATTGAGCACTGATAATGATAATCCTGGAGCTGTTCCTTTCTCTTCCCCTGTGGTGCCCCTCCCCCCCGGAGTGTGACCTAGCCAGATTGTTTCGGTGTCATCTGGCTTCCAACTGGATTGGGACAATGGCAGACACTGGTAAGAGAAAGGAGTGGAAAGGAAGGAGAAGAGAAGCCAGGCTAGTTCTCCTTTTCCCTCTTTGCCTCAGGCTGCATCCCAGGCAGTAGCTGTGTCTGTCTCCCCCATAGCTCCAGTTCCCACCTGAATATCCTGCCCTGGTTCCAGCTTCCACTGTGTGACCCTGGCCTCTGAGCTCTGGTGGCACCATGTACTCCCTCTGTCCCTCTAGCCTAGGGATGGTACCAGCTTCCTTTTTTTTTCTGTAAATATCTGGGCCACCTCACAGTGTCCTGGTTGACTCCTTGGCCTCTTCTATCACCTGGGCCACCAAATCTTTGCATTAACTTCCCTTCTGTGAGAACTCAGAATGGTTTCTGCTTCCCTGGTTGGATCTTAATTTACCATGTATCAAGCACTATGGCATGTCAGGAGAAGATGAAATGCAAAATCAGGCATGACCCCTGCCTTCCTGGAGCTTTCAGTTGATAGGAGAGACATATTTTAATAGAATAATCACAAATACATATGTGACAATTACACAAGGTTGGATAGTTGGAGATTATCACAAGACTCACATGATTCCACAGGATATACTTAAGGAAGTTTCTAATACCAGCAAACGATATGGCAGGACAGAGAGCATAGGCTATCATATTTTGGTCTAAGACTTCTAGGCATAACTCCCTAGGTCCTTTCTTAGTTGCTCAGGACAGGGCACACTTCATCTTCAGATTATACATTAACAAGATAATGGTGAGCCCAGGCACACATTTACTGAGGGCTTTTTTATACCACTGGCTATATAAAAACCCAGGCTGTGTAACCTGTTAAATCAGGTAAAAACTATCAATCTACACATCCCTAAAAAGTGTAGACAAACTAATACATGTTGCCTCTAGGGGAATTTTGAACTTTAAACAGAACATTATGAAGTTGGAGTTAGTATATTTCAACCTTCCCTTGACCAGACTTCTAGACATCCCAGGAGGTAAGCACAGTGCTACCCAGTATAGCTGCAAGGTTAACCCTCTCCTTACACAATATGTAAACTTACAGTATGTGCTCTGGAATCAGAAAAATCACACTGATGAAACAGCATTTTATGTGAGACCTGAAGGATGAGGAATAAATTAAGTTGGTCCTTACGGAAGGGAAGAGTCTGGTAGAAAGAACAGCATTTTGCAGGAAAGACCCAATTCAGCAAAGACTGAAAAAAAGGCAGTGTGACTAGAAGCTTAAATAGAAATTTTGGCAGGGGAAGAGGCCAAAGCCAGGTTCACTGAGAGCTCAAGTAGGGTTTTTACTGGACCAACTGGAGAAGAGATTCACTTTTTACTTGGGATTCCAGCAGGTTGTAAGCCTGGAGCTGCTGGTGGACAGTTTCGCTACCTTGTGGGGACATTCTAGCTGAGGTTGTGTTACCAAGTCCAAGCTTGCTCTACTCACCGCACGACAGGCCAACAAATTGGAGACGAGGTGTTGAGGCAAGGAATACGATTTTATTTGGAAAGCTGGCAGGCTGAGAAGATGGTAGACTAATATCTCTAAATAACCATCTTATCAGGGTTTGGATGCCAGTTTCTTTTATAGCACAGAGATGGGGAGGAGATGAGGAAGTAAAGTAAAAAGGCCATAAGTTTTGCAAATATCCCCTGGAATGGCCAGCCTCAGGGAGGGGATGTGTTAATTTCTTCTTTTTTGTAGCCATCCACAGGTGGACAGGGTCCAGATGTTTCCCTAAACAAAGGCAGTTGGGTTTAACATTCAGACAGAGGGGCAGGGCTCCCCGAGGCAGGCCATTATGTATAGACAGTATCTTTTAGTGAACAAAAGCAACCGGGAAGCAAAGGTTAAAGTAAAAGAAACAGATCCAACATGTAGTCAGAGTTGGCTCTTCCCTGTTATAGTTGGAGCTCAAACAAACGAAAGCAGAGCTGAGAGAGCAAAGAGCCAGAGGAGAGTGCCAGAAAGCACAGCAGAGAGAGAGAGAACAGTTCTCATGTCTCAGATCCAGGCTTGCTCAGTCTACCCCTTGAAATTCTAAGTTTTAGGACCTGTCACATTCTCTTTTTATTACATTGGTTTGTGTTAATGTTACTGAATGCAAGTTCCTGTGCCTGACACACAGTGAGGCCAAACAATACTAAAGATTGGAGTTTGGAGCAGAGAAAGGTTCACTGCAGGGCCATGAGAGGAGAGCAGGTGGCTCATGCCCCAGAAAACCCCAAACTTCCCAAAGGGTTTCAGCAAGGCATTTTTAAAGGCAGGGTGAGGGAGGAGCATGATTGCCTTTTGCAAACTTCTTGGTGTAGGAATCCTTTATTCTTGCAGCTCTCCACATAGGTCAGGTCATGATGTCCCTGTAAACCTCCAACAAGACAAATGTTACTTTCTGTTCTGCAACTTTTTAATCTCTATTTGGATGGGAAAATGTTATAGCCTTAAAGGTCAGAGCCTTGAGAATGGGCTATCCTTTAAATTTTAGGCTTTAGGCAACGTTCTTAACTTGTAGCAAAAGCAGTGGAATACAAAGGTTAAAGTAAAAGAAACAGATCTAATATGGAGTCAGATTTATTCTTCCCTATTATATTAAGTGTCCTAATACTAAAAGGAAAGCCCTGCAAAGGATATTGAGAAGTACCAGGAACTGTAGTGTTACCAAAGTCAAGGAAATTCCTAGGATGGTGGAGGAATCAGCAGAATCAAATAGAAGACCATCACTTCACCAAATCCATATGATTGCTTTACCAACCCCTCCAGGGATTTTCCTGCTATGTTGAAAATATAACATCATCTAAACTTAAATTATTTTAAAATTAGTCATTATACAGACTAAAAATTATGCATGTGCTCTTTTAGTGCCTAGTCATGTGTAGAGAGAAGTTTGCTCTTGTGCTAATTCATCCCTGACTGTTATAACCCTGAGTTGCTGCATCTGTTCTTTAGAGTGTTTCTTTGTTTCTTTTTACTGAACTATATTAGCTTTCCATTTTGCCACTCAAAACATAGCTAGTTGTGTGAAGCTTCTAATCAGTGCCCACCCATAGAGGGGCTCCCTTACCCCATTGCTCTCCTAGTTGAGTCTCAACTCCACTCCAGACTCCAAGATGTATAAAAATCACAATCCCTTCACTTCTTCTGAATGACTGGCAAATAAACAAGAAGGAAGTAGTCTCAAAAACTCTTTGCAAATGACCTTACAAGAATTTTTCTTTTCAGAGGGTAAGATGGGATGTAGACCTGACAAAATAAAATAAACTTGAAATGGATTAAAGACCTAAATGTAAGGCCAGACACTGTAAAACTCTTAGAGGAAAACATAGGCAGAACAGTCTATGACATAAATCACAGCAAGATCCTTTTGACCCACCTCCTAGAGAAACGGAAATAAAAACAAAAATAAACAAATGAGACCTAATGAAACTTCAAAGTTTTTGCACAGCAAAGGAAACCATAAACAAAATGAAAAGACAACCCTCAGAATGGGAGAAAATATTTGCAAATGAAGCAACTGACAAAGGATTAATCTCCAAAATATACAAGCAGCTCATGCAGCTCAATATCAAAAAAACAAACAACCCAATCCAAAAATGGGCAGAAGACCTAAATAGACATTTCTCCAAAGAAGATATACAGATTGCCAACAAACACATGAAAGAATGCTCAACATCATTAATCATTAGAGAAATGCAAATCAAAACTACAATGAGATATCATCTCACACCGGTCAGAATGGCCATCATCAAAAAATCTACAAACGATAAATCCTGGAGAGGGAGTGGAGAAAAGGGAACCCTCTTGAACTGTTGGTGGGAATGTAAATTGATACAGCCACTATGAAGAACAGTATGGAAGTTCCTTAAAAAACTAAAAATAGAACTACCATATGACCCAGCAATCCCACTACTGGGCATTATACCCTGAGAAAACCATAATTCAAAATGAGACATATACCACATTTTTCATTGCAGCACTATTTACAATAGCCAGGACATGCAAGCAACCTAAGTGTCCATTGACAGATGAATGGATAAAGATGATGTGGCACATATATACAATGGAATATTACTCGGCCATAAAAAGAAATGAAACTGAGTAATTTGTAGTGAAGTGGATGGACCTAGAGTCTATCACACAGAGTGAAGTAAGTCAGAAAGAGAAAAACAAATACTGTATGCTAACATATATATGGAATCCAAAAAAAAAAAAATTGGTTCTGATGAACCTAGGGTCAGGACAGTAATAAAGACGTAGGGAATGGGCTTGAGGACATGGGCAGGGGGAAAGGTAAGCTGGGACAAAGTGAGAGAGTAGCATTGACTTATATACACCACCAAATGTAAAATAGATAGCTAGTGTGAAGCAGCTGCATAGCACAGGGAGATCAGCTCCATGCTTTGTGTCCACCTAGAGGGTTGGGATAGGGTGGGTGGGAGGGAGGCAAAAGAGGGCAGGGCTATGGAGATATAGGTATACAATATAGCTGATTCACTTTGTTATACAGCAGAAACTAACACAATTTGTAAAGCAATTATACTCCAATGAAGATGTTTAAAAAAAACTATATGAGATATTAAGTGTTCATCATTTGTTTTAAGGCACTAAGTTTTAGGACCATGTACAATGCAACAAGAAACAACTAATTTAGTTGTGTGCACGTAGAGAAGAAGGTGTATTTGAGTATATTTGGAGGTACACTTGATGAGATGTGATAAAGGTCTGGATTTGTGGGTGAGGTTTGAGGAGAGCAGAATTGAGAACACCTCCCAGATTTCTGGCTTGTAAAAATGGGGAGATCACATTATATAGTGAGAGTAAGGAAGGTATTAAAGAGGAACACATCTGAGGTCAAGAGTCCAGTTTTGAAAACGTTTAGTAAAAGATGCCTGTAAAACATCCAAGAGGATAAATAAGCTGAAAAAAATTAATCTGGGCTACAGATACAAACTGGGTAGATTTTGGCTTAATGATGGTATTTAGAATCATAGGAATAAATTATATCAACTAGACCAGGATGATGACTCTGCCTCAAGAGCTGAAGTCTGAAGATTTTCATAATGTAGAAATCTAGAAGAGAGGCTGACACATGAGAATGAGGGGGGAAAATGGTTAGAGAAGTTGGAAGAAAGAGGAAAATGGGAAAATGTGGAGTCACAGAAGCCAAGATAATAGTTTCCCAAGGAGGAGGAAGAAGTTGTTGTCAAAAGTTGCTGAGAAGTTTAGTACAATATTGACTGAAAAGAAAGTAGTACAATCATTCTTAACCTTGGCTGCATTTTGGAATCAACTGGCGAATGTTTAAAAAACCGGATTTTTGGTTTTATTGGATTTTTTGGTGTCCACCCAAAAAGATTCTGATTTAATTGGGCTTGCGTATGGATGGGTGTCTAGATTTTAAAAGATTTCCAGAGTATTCCTGTGTACAGTATTGAAAACCAGTGATAGGATGGATTTGGCAATGTGGCAGTACTTGTAGACCTTGGCAAAATTGTGGACCAGAAACCAAATTTGGTAGGTTGAGGAATCAAATCATCTATTACAATTTATCTTTTTTTCTTCTTTTTGATAGAGCAATGTTACAGTTTTCCCATTTTCCTAATCAAATAAATTGAACTTTTCAGTAATAACCTTGTCTTGGGACACTTTTAAACTATTTCCTAGGTCTGTGGTTCTCAACCTAGGCTACTGTTAGAACCATCTGAGGAGCTTTGTAAAATATTCTCAGACAGTCCCTACCCCAGGTTAATTAAATCAGATCCTAATAGTGGGAAATGGATAAGGGGATTTTTTTTTTTTTTAGAATTTTTATGTTAACTTATTTTTATTTATTTATTTATTTTTATTTATTTATTTTTTTTGGTACGCGGGCCTCTGACTGTTGTGGCCTCTCCCGTTGCGGAGCACAGGCTCTGGACGCACAGGCTCAGCAACATGGCTCACGGGCCTAGCTGCTCCACGGCATGTGGGCTCTTCGCGGACCGGGGCATGAACCCATGTCCCCTGCATCAGCAGGCGGACTCTCAACTACTGCGCCACTAGGGAAGCCCCATGTTACCTTATTTTTAGATATTTTTGATATGGACCTTTTTTTAACTCTTTATTGAATTTGTTAGAATACTGCTTCTGATTTTTTTTTAATATACACCAGGTTCTTAATAGCCATCAATTTTATACACATCAGTGTATACATGTCAATCACAATCGCCCAATTCATCACACCACAACCACCACTACCCCGCCGCTTTCCCCCCTTGGTGTCCATATGTTTGTTCTCTACATCTGTGTCTCAATTTCTACCCTGCAAACCGGTTCATTTGTACCATTTTTTTAGGTTCCACATATATGTATTAATATACGATATTAGTTTTTCTCTTTCTGACTTACTTCACTCTGTATGACAGTCTCTAGATCCAACCACGTCTCTACAAATGACCCAATTTCATTGCTTTTTATGGCTGAGTAATATTCCATTGTATATATGTACCACATCTTCTTTATCTATTCGTCTGTCAGTGGGCATTTAGGTTGCTTCCATGACCTGGCTATTCTAAATAGTGCTGCAGTGAACATTGGGGTGCATGTGTCCTTTTGAATTATGGTTTTC
>NC_041227.1:34784841-34785521 GCF_002837175.3 Physeter macrocephalus
CTCCATACTGTTCTCCATAGTGGCTGTATCAATTTACATTCCCACCAACAGTGCAAGAGGGTTCCCTTTTCTCCACACCCTCTCCAGCATTTGTTGTTTGTAGATTTTCTGATGATGCCTATTCTAACTTGTGTGAGGTGATACCTCATTGTAGTTTTGATTTGCATTACTCTAATAATTAGTGATGTTGAGCAGCTTTTCATGTGCTTCTTGGCCATCTGCATGTCTTCTTTGGAGAAATCTCTATTTACATCTTCTGCCCATTTTTGGATTGGGTTGTTTCTTTAACATTGAGCTGCATGAGCTGTTTATATATTTCAGAGATTAATCCTTTGTCTGTTGACTCGTTTGCAAATATTTTCTCCCATTCTGAGGGTTGTCTTTTCGTCTTGTTTATGGTTTCCTTTGCTGTGCAAAAGCTTTGAAGTTTCATTAGGTCCCATTTGTTTATTTTTGTTTTTATTTCCATTACTCTAGGAGGTAGATCAAAAAAGATCTTGCTGTGATTTATGTCAAAGAGTGTTCTTCCTATATCTTCCTCTAAGAGGTTTATAGTGTCTGGTCTTACATTTAGGTCTCTAATACATTATGAGTTTATTATTGTGTATGGTGTTAAGGAGTGTTCTAATTTCATTCTTTTACATGCAGCTGTCCAGTTTTCCCAGCACCACTTATTTTAT
>NC_041227.1:34786158-34812482 GCF_002837175.3 Physeter macrocephalus
TATAAACTTCCCTCTTAGAACTGCTTTTGCTGCATCCTATAGGTTTTGGATCATCGTGTTTTCATTGTCATTTGTCTCTGGTATATTTTGATTTCTTCCTTGATTTCTTCAGTGATCTCTTGGTTATTTAGTAACGTATTGTTTATCCTCCATGTGTTTGTGTTTTTTAGGGTTTTTTTCCTTGTAATTCATTTCTAATCTCATAGTGTTGTGGTCAGAAAAGATGCTTGATGTTATTTCAATTTTCTTAATTTTTCTGAGGCTTGATTTGTGACCCAAGATGTGATGTATCCTGGAGAATGTTCTGGGTGCACTGGAGAAGAAAGTGTAATCTGCTGTTTTTGGATGGAATGTCCTTTAAATATCAATTAACTCTATGTGGTCTATTGTGTCATTTAAAGCTTCTGTTTCCATATTTATTTTCATTTTGGATGATGTCTTTTTCCATCCCCTTACTTTCAGTCTGTATGTGTCCCTAGGTCTTAAGTGGGTCTCTTGTAGACAGCATATATATGGGTCTTATTTTTGTATCCATTCAGCAAGCCTGTGTCTTTTGGTTGGAGCATTTAATCCATTCATGTTTAAGGTAATTATCAATATGTATTTTCCTATGAACATTTTCTTAATTGTTTTAGGTTTGTTTTTGTAGGTCCTTTTCTTCTTTTGTGTTTCCCACTTAGAGAAGTTCCTTTAGCATTTGTTGTAGAGCCAGTTTGATGGTGCTGAATTCTCTTAGCTTTTGCTTTTCTCTAGAGCTTTTGATTTCTCCATCGAATCTGAATGAGATCCTTGCAGGGTAGAGTAATCTTGGTTGTAGGTTCTTCCCTTTTATCACTTTAAGTATATCTTGCCACTCCCTTCAGGCTTGTAGAATTTCTACTGAGAAATCAGCTGTTAACCTTATGGGAGTTCCCCTGTATGTTATTTGTCCTTTTCCCTTGCTGCTTTCAATAATTTTTCTTTGTCTTTAATTTTTGCCAATTTCATTACTATGTGTCTTGGCATGTTTCTCCTTGGGTTTATCCTGTATGGGACTCTCTTCACTTCCTGGACTTGGGTGGCTATTTCCTTTCCCATGTTAGGGAAGTTTTCAACTATAATCTCTTCAGATATATTCTTGGGTCCTTTCTCTCTCTCTTCTCACCCCTATAATGCGAATGTTGTTGCGTTTAGTGTTGTCCCAGATGTCTCTTAGGCTGTCTTCATTTCTTTTTATTCTTTTTTCTTTATTCTGTTCTGCAGCAGAGAATTCCACTATTCTGTCTTCTGGTCACTTATCCATTCTTCTGCCTCAGGTATTCTGCTATTGATTCCTTCTAGTGTAGTTTTCATTTCAGTTATTGTATTGTTCATCTCTGTTTGTTTGTTCTTTAATTCTTCTAGGTCTTTGTTAAACATTTCTTGCATCTTCTCGATCTTTGCCTCCATTCTTTTACCAACGTCCTGGATCATCTTCACTCTCATTATTCTGAATGATTTTTCTGGAATGTTGCCTATCTCCACTTCATTTAGTTGTTTTTCTGCGGTTTTATCTTGTTTCTTCATCTGGTACGTAGGCCTTTGCCTTTTCATCTTGTCTATCTTTCTGTGAATGTTTTTTTTTGTTCCACAGGCTGCAGGTTTGTAGTTCTTCTTGCTTCTGCTGTCTTCCCTCTGGTGGATCACTGCTTCTGCTTTATGTTTTTCTGGCCCCAAGGCTTGTGGGATCTTAGCTCCCCAACCAGGGATTGAACTCGTACCCCCTACATTAGAAGGTGAAGTCTTAACCACTGGATTCCCAGGGAAGTCCCAAGGGGATTTTTTGAAAGCACCCCAGGGTATTAATGTACAGCAAGGCAGAGACCATTTCTGGGTGTTGTGTAGAAGCAATGTAAATTTGCTGTTTATTTGGTGCTGGAATATCTAGGGAAGTAGAGATTCTTTAGTACCTACAAGCAAGGGCTGTAGATCGCAAGATGTCAAATGCTAAAAGGAAAATGATAGGAAGAGTTTTCATTGGCTGAACTCTCAATGGAAGCTCAAACTTTGTAGACTCCTCACGACTTTACTGATAATGTATTCTCTCCCAACACCTACTCATAAGTAGTGAAATACTACTGAGGAGAGGAGCTGAAATGGAGGAAAAGTATGACATTTGCCTCCTAGGAGGAAAGATTTTCTTTGACCAATGCATTTCATAAATCCAGGAGGCAGCATCAACATAGAATACTATGTGAGCAGTGCCGCCTGCAGTTGTGCATGCACCAGCCCTGTCTATAATTCATCTTCATGAAGAATGCACACCACTGAGGCAGGTTGGATCGACAGTACTGCCTCTTCCTGAAGGTTATTTGGCTTCACATTGCTAACATCTTCCAAGGGATTGCAAGTCACAGTTCTCTTTATCTTCAGTAAATTATCCAAAGAACTCCAAGGGCCATAACGTTTCATAAGGAACTCAGCTCTGGTAATAGAAAGGCAATATATTTTATCTCTAGCTTTTGAGGTAGGCAGCTGGAAATATAGCCAAATGATTGCAAGTTCACAAAAGTGAAAGCAAGGGAAATCTGCTAATCCCTGTTCACTCTCTAATATTCCTGTGTCTTTCTATGTGACATAGAATTGGTAGGCTCAGAATTTGCCATAAAAATACTTTTCACTTCATGCTTGGTTCTTTAATAACATCTTAACTCTTTCACTCACTAGCTATGTGACTTGACAAGTTTTTTGACTTCCCTCAGTTTCCTTGTGTGTAAAATAGGGGCACACAGTTACTATAGTAGTGATTAGTACTATTCACCAAATATTGCCTGTTCCCTCCACTTCTGGATACACTGTGGGGTTGCACTCCCTGCCCTGCCCCCTTGTGGTTGGGTGGCGCCAGGTGATTAGTTCTGAACAATGAGTTGGGAGCAGAAGTGATGTTTGCCATTTCCAGGCTCGAGCTTTGAGTTGCAGGTTTGAGGCTCCCTAGGTCTCTTTCTCTCTCTCTGCTGCTGGCTACGTTGTCAGCCAAGGAGAGATGGAACAGGGCCCAGAGCTGCCTGTCAGTGGATATGGTGGTTTATAAATAGCTGAGATTACAGACTGTTGACTACCCTGACTAATAGACTTATCCGTAGGTTTGTGGTGAGGACTCAATGGGATAATATATTGTAGGCAATTGCTCTACTTACTATCTGTCACACTATAAAGTGCTAAATACATATATGTTTCTATCTTTCAGTTAGGCATTACTGGACTTCTCTGTCTAAATATTTGCATTTGTGTAGCTTTCAGGGTTTAATTTTCAGGCCAGATTGAATGATACAAGCTACCTTTAGAAGCATCGACTATGACATTTACTTATACATGAAAATTATTAATCAGCAAGTTAGTAAATCATATTTTCATCTCATGATAATTGATGATATAAAAGAACCTCTAAGAACTTAACATTACTTTTCTCACAAAAGTGAAATAGTAATGACAAAAACTGTATCTAATCTTCTTTTTAATAAATAACCACATGTAACTGATTTACTCAGCTCTTACCAAATCAAGTGAGGGAAAGCTAAACTGGTTTATAAATATTGGAGGAGTGTTTAGTTTTAACACATAATAAATGCAAAGCATAAGGATTTAAAGAAGAAACTCAAAAGAAATAATATTCTAAAATAATGTTGGTTCTTCCTTTCTCTCATTGCCATTTTTTCAAACATTTATGTTTTACCTATAAATATGCACCTGTATAAATTATGACTAAATCTATTTACACTGCTTCATGGTAAATATTTCACTGAATGTGTGGGATTTTAATCTCCGGTGTACTGTGTACTAAAGGATAATAAATTTGGCAACAGAAATTGATAGTTATGTTCCATTAAAAACCATCTCTATAATTCATAACTGGACTGAGGTTCTGCTCCCAAACCAATGATATGCTTAACTTCCAAAAAGTCTAAAACAAATTTTCCAGTTATGATTTCCAGAGTCATATTTTCCTCCATTTTAAAAGATTGCAATATTTATATTATTTTCCATGGGTTCTCTAAATAATAGCTAAATGCCTTGACAATAAGTATGATTTGTTAAATTCAATGATCTCTTGATAAGCAGTAATTTGATTATTTGCTCACATTATCAATCATCATGTCATTTATTTAATTTTTATATTTATTTTTAATAATTTTTTCTTATAAAAGGAATACATAATCATACAGGAAAAATACCCTGCAAATTAGGAGAAAAAGAAAAAAAAGTCACCCATTATTCCAGCCCTAGAGAAAACCAGTTACCCTCTTGAGGACTTTTTATTCCAGTTCTTTTGTTCTGCATACATTTGCCATAAAGGTACAATACAAATACAAAGTAATATATACTGGTGTTTTTGGATAAACAACAAGGTCCTACTGTATAGCACAGGGAACTATATTCAATATCCTGTGATAAACCATAATGGAAAAGAATATGAAAAAGAATATATATGTATAACTGATTCACTTTGCTGTACAGCAGAAATTAACACATTGTAAATCAACTATACTAAAATAAAATTAAATAATAATAATAATATATACTGTTTTTTAGCCTTCATTCTTGATTAGAAATGTAACCTATATGGCTCCCTATAGAGAATTCTGAAAATATAAAAATTAAAGCAAAATCATAAACCAGGGAAAACCCATCAGAGATTACCATTATTCATATTTTAGTGCTTCAATTAAAAGCAATCATTACTCAGGTACTTCAGAGTTTACTCAAAGAAATATTCCCTAAAATGGTCCTCAGCAGCATGATTATGTTTTCCAAATTTTTATTCACTTCTGAGTTGGATCACTGTCATTCATCACGAATTTGCAATAGGAGACAACTACCTTTTACATCCTGATGTTATAGATACAAAAGACCCAGCCTCTTGTCACCAAGAGCTCCAGGTTTGGGGAGGATATAGACTAGAAAACAATGACAATACAGAGTGATTAGGTCTAGCATTTGAGATAAGCTCAGTCTGCAACAGAACTGGTTGGACAGAACACAAACCTATCCTGCTGGGAGAGAAAGAGTCAGGAAAACAAGCTTCCTAGAGACTATGCAGTAGGGCTTCACTCTGAGGGAGGGGTGCAGCCAAAGACGGGGAGGAGGAGAGTCAGCAGGGAACATCCACTCTCCAGGATCAAAGATAATCCCACATTGTTGGAAGATAGAAAGATCGAGACAAGAGATGAGGTGGGAGAAGTTGGCACAGGCTTTGTATTCCATAATGAGTCTGAGTTTTATGGAGAAGGTAACAAGGCAATTAAGCAACAGAGCTGACATGATCAGTGTGCATTTAAGAGGAGCATTCTGGTTGCAGGTGGGAAGGGATGGGAGATATGGCAAGACTGAGGGCACAATAAGCTACTGCAGTCATCCAGATTAGATATGGAGAGGACTGGAGTGAAGGCAGAGGTAGCAATCAATGTCAAGAATGTCAAGGAGACAGAATATTCCTTACCCCTCCATGTGCCACTTGGGGATTAAACTTGTATATTGATCATGGCAGCCAAATTGTTGATAAGACAATATCTCAAGACTTACCTTGATGATCTCCTTTGATATGAGATTGAACAAGACAAATAAGGATATATTTTGGATCCTGCTCCAAAGGGATCATCATATAAGACCTGGGTAAGATTCCAACACTATAATTGAAGTCAGGTAACAGGGACATATGCTATATCACTCATGGAGAGCGAATGGCTTGAAGACCCTTTTAGGGCAATGTGACCTCAGCGGAAGAACTAGAAAAATACTTTGGGTCATGGTGATTTATCTGAGCTGCAAGTTGAAAGTAGAATAAATCTATTCTGAACAATGTACTTACTGAATCATAGTCATTCATAGTATATTAACAAGATAGTTACCTAAATGGGTACACATTTGCTGAATAAACAAATGTTGGATAGGGGATGAGGACTTACAAATGCCAAGGTATGTAGAGGTTCAATATCAATTTTTTTGTCTACTGGGATTGCTAATGTGGTTTGCAGTGTTCTCCTAATCAAGGTGACTGACACTGAATACTATCCAAATTTTTTAGCACAGTGCTTACACCTGTTTATCATTTGGCTGCTGAAGACTTTTTTCTTTTAATGACTAGAACTTTCTGAAACTGGTTTGGATTTCTTCGTGAGGTGATAATGAGTTTGCTGTCACTAGAAGTATTTTTTTAAAAGCCTGAAAAACAAAACACTGGAGGACAAGTTTTAAGCAGGATTTATATACAGATTAAAATACTGGTTTATAGCTTTAGATGGTTTTATTTTTCTGTTGTAGTCATGGGATGATATGCTTATATATTACAGTAAGTCCCCTACATAGGAACCTTCAAGTTGCGAACTTCCAAAGATACGAACGTGCGTTCACATATCCAAACACGTAAGTTAGTACACGTGTCTGGTGTACATTGTCACATATGTGCATCCTCTACAAGTGGTTGTGCTTTTGTGTACTTTACTGTACAGTACTGTATAAAGTACAGTAGTACAGTATCTTTATTTTAAGCCCAGGATGTCCAGAAGCAAGTGTAAAGACAGCAGTGATGTAGCTGGTACTGCTAAGAAGCACTAAGCAATAACGATGGAAACAAAAGTGAAAATAATTGAGAGAGTGGAGAGAGGTGAAAAGATGGTAGCTGTCACTCATGCTTATAGTAACTGAAGAACTGAAGAGATTCATAATGCAGGAAATGCAATCCAGTGCTACCGTGTCATCTATGACAAGGAAAAAAAAAGAACGACTATCCAGACCTCACTGGATCGTTTCTTCAAGAGGGTAGATAGAATTGAATCCAGCAAGGAACCAGAACCTGTGCCATCAATGTCAGGCATGAGTGAAACTGCAGCTTGCCCTCTGTCTCCTGTTGCTGACGATTCTTCAGCTCTACCATCTGCCACCTCCTCTCCCTCCTCCAGTCAGTAACTCTTCTTGCTTGTTCACTTGATGCCAGCCCCTGTATGCCAGCTGTTGTGCTGTACTACTGTACTTTTCAGGGTACTGTACTGTAAGATAAAAAATGTTTTCTTTATTTTTTGTGTTTGTTTTTTATGTATTATTTGTGTGAAAAGTATTGTAAAACTATTTTGTGTTTGTTTTTTATGCATTATTTGTGTGAAAAGTATTATAAACCTATTACAGTACAGTACTTTATAGCTGATTGTGTTAGTGGGGTACCTAGGCTAACTTTGCTGAACTTACGAACAAATTGGACTTATGAAAGCACTCTTGGAATGGAACTCATTCATATGTAGGGGACTTACTGTACTTTATCTTCCTTGCTACTCAGCACTACATAAACAAATTCAACTAAGTTGATAAAAGATTTAAGATACAAGGTCAGAAAACCAGATACCTAGAATTCCTTTAACACACATACTTAAAATTTGCATATGGATGATTAAGTTAGATCTTCTTACAAAACAAGGATTTAAATTTTTAATTCATTCAGCCTTAATTGAGAGCTAACTTTGTGTTGCCGGATATAAAAACAGAAGGTCATATATAAAGGGCTATTTAAAATTGTATCAAATTACAAACTGAGTACAGGTGTCTACTTCCATCATACAGCCCATGCAATGAAAGAAAACTTGATGAAAATAATCCATCATAGTGCAGAAAAATATAAGGTTTTCCATCAGAGGAACAAAAATTGTGAGAAATCTCTGGAAGATAGAATACAATCATGTGCAAACAAGACAACAACTCCAAATACATATGGGAGAAAATGATTCTTTCAAAAGTTAGAACTACCAGAGGCACCCCAAAAGGACCATGCCATCAATGGAGGAGTATGATTTAAGGGCACCCTGCCATTGCATGTTGATAAGTGATGCTGTTTCCTTTGATAAGATTTCAGGAAATCTGTTAAGAAGTGAGATCTGAAATGGCTTCTTCTTTTTTTTTTTTTTTTTTTTATAGTTTTTAGTCTTCTTTCTAGCACTACTTACTGCAGTGCTCAAGATGAAACCCTGTGTCCCTTGGGAGTGTATTACATTGCAAAGAAGAGAAGTGTGACTCAGATCATTTTGACAGTGACTCCATAGCAAGAAAAAACTCATAAACTCATTTAAGTCCTCCTCAATGCCACACAATTACTTACAGAATATTGAGATCCTAAGACAAACTTCAGGACTAGTGTCTGAGAGATATGGAATTACCTTTCAGCTGAGAGGCAGGACAAAGTGGGGAAGTTGGTAACTCAAAAAATTTGAGAAGTCCAGCCCCAGGTATCTGGATTGTCATCCCCACTGTCTTTAGAAGGGGCTGAAAATTTCTGTGTCTCCAATGAGATGTCTTTTTTTTCTAAGGAACTAGATTAGAAACATCTAGGATGGAAGATGGGAACTCTCAAAGAAGCAGCCGGTGAAAATAGGATTGGGATTTTTCCCCCAATCAAGAGCTTTTATTGCATCTTTAAAATATCACAGATGAGTCCGAAGTATCATCTGGCATCTTGCTGCTTCTGTAGCTGGACAACGTAGATCTTATTCATCAGCCTGATGAACTGTTCCTTTTTCAGAAACAGAGATAGCATCCAAAAGTTTTCTGATATCCTTGTTTTTAAGTATTGTGGCTTGCTGAATCAAAGCAGCTGAATTTGATACAAGTTCAATGTCATTTCCTTCAAAAATGAACTCATCTTTCTAGGCTTGAGATACTAAACAAGCAATGCCTGGCCTCATTTGAACCCTGTGGATGTATTTTTCACATCCCCCAAATTTCAGACTTCAACAAGAGAACCATTCTCCTAAATAATGATGTTGATGGGGAAGTGAGCATACACAGACCTCATCTTGTAAATGGAAGCCCAGTGTGACACCCTTGACCATGTACTGTACACGACTACAGATAGTGTGCACAATTGCCAGTTCCTTTCTATTTCCCCACCCTTTGTCAACCCGGAGCCTCATTTTTTTCTTTCCAAGGAGATTGAGTTCTACATTAATATGATTGAAATCCCTCCACAGGGTGCCTCCGGGCCCTTCTCAATAATTGTGCATCCCTTCAGAGTGATGTCGACATTTTCTGGAATGTCGACAGTCTGATTTGAGAATGGTCTTCATTCTTGCAGTAGATGTGGCAAAAAGAGTGGGATTAGGACATTGGACTAATGGGTGGACAAAGAGAAATTGACTAGAGGAGAGAAACATGATGTTGAAATGGTAGCAAATGGAAAATGTGAAAGTTTATCCTGCAGGATGGCTAAAAATAATTTTATTCTGAATGAGAATGTGATTGCTAAGAATCACTCTTCAAGCAATCAAGGATTTAAATTTCCTTGTTTAGACTCAGAATTTAAATGGGAAAACTGACGCAGAAGACTTCAGGACCACTCTCCCCTCTTCACACGGCTGGCTTCTTCCCATCCTCTGGGTTTCAACTTTAAGACTGCATTCTTAACATAAGGTTCTCCTTGACGACTAAGCAATTGGGGCTTATATAGTGCATTGAATGCAACACACGTGTGTTCTAAAGTCAAGTGGTTAGACACCGATGGGCCCCCAATACTGTTCATGGACATTTGCATCCCAGGTAGACGCTGTCAGAGCATCTGTGTCCTGCCCAGCTCTTGTTGGTCCTCTCTTCCAACTCTTCTCCTCCCTGACAGCCTCTTATAAACCTCTTGCCACTCTCCTGGAGGGCTTTCTCTGGCTGCAGGTGCATGATCCAGCATGCAGGCTGGAGATATCTGTGAATCAATGCCCTCAACAGTCATCCAATGGAAAATGTCGGATAAATATCCCAAACCTCACCTCTCAGGTGAGGCAACACTGAGGCATGTTATGCAAAGTCTCCCAAGAGTCCTCAGAGGCCTGAGCCCCAGCTGCCCACATCAGGAATTCTGCTCATTTGCACACCATTTGATTGGTTTTCTTTTCTCCTTGTCTCCTTCTCCACTTGCCTTCCAGTGGTTCCTGGGATCGTCCCCCAGATAAACTACTTGCATTCACATCCTTATCTCAGAGTCTACTGGGGAAACCCATACTAAAACAGCATTTTTCCATATAAGAAAATTAACCAATTATGGAGGAAAGTAGATGAAGACGAATTTGAACTAACAATGACTGATGATTAGGAAGCAAAGAATAACAGCAATTAAAAACCATAGAGAACACCCCTAGGGATGCACTGATCAGTGTTTCCACCAAGCCTTGTGGAAGTTCGTACTCCCCGCCTATGCACAGCAGCAGTGCACGTTTTCCAGTGCTGTGAAAAATTCAGTGGAAGCCAACTTCCATTGGAACCCTGACTTAACTCTTCTTATTAAACTCCAATATCGTGCTATTTAAAACATAAGAAGGACTTCCCTGGCAGTCCAGTGGTTAATACTCTGCAATCCCAATGCAGGGGGTACAGGTTCAATCCCTGGTCAGGGAACTAAGATCCTGCATGCCGTGAGGAACAGCGAAAAAAAAAAAAAAAGTATGAATACTAAATTTTAATAATAGTTAATTCCTCATATAGTCACTTACTAGTATGTAGCACTTGCTTATATGTATAAAATATGAAATGATATCATATGGTACATCATTTGCTCATAATAAAGAGAAAGCTCTGTGCTTTATCAGTTTAACGTTCCTGAAAGCCTTGTGGATACTGGTCCACACTTTCACCAACCCTGCACTAAATAGAGACCATACTGGGAAAACAAAACAAAACAAAACATTATCGCAAGCAAATGCCCACTGTTTTCTTGGCAGCCCGACCCCGGGACCAAACATACTTTAAACAGTTAAGTTCCTAGTCCCTGAAAGAGTAAACACACCTTCAGGGGGAAAAGAAAAACATACAACAGTCTTACCAAGTTGCTTTTTTTTTTTTTTTTTTTTGAAACATCTTTGTTGGGGTATAAGTGCTTTACAATGTTGTGTTCATTTCTGCTGTATAACAAAGTCAATCAGCTATATGTATACATATATCCCCATATCCTCTCCCTCTCACCCTCCCTATCCCGCCCCTCTAGGAGGTCACAAAGCACCGAGCTGACCTCCCTGTGCTATGCAGCTGCTTCCCACTAGCTATCTATTTTACACTTGGTAGTGTATATATAAAAAACTAAAAATAGAACTACCATATGACCCAGCAATCCCACTACTGGGCATATACCCTGAGAAAACCATAATTCAAAAGGATACATATACCACAATGTTCATTGCAGGTCTATTTAAAATAGCCAGGACATGGAAGCAACCTTAGTGTCCATCGACAGGCGAATGGATAAAGGAGATGTGGCGAATATGTACAGTGGAATATTACCAAGCCGTTGGGTTTGATATTTACTACTGTCTTTCTCGAGTCAAGACTGCGGAGTATAAACTGGGCTCTAGCCAGGTTATAACCACTTCAACAGTCATTTTCCAGGAACTTCTGTTTTCTGGAAGAGATTTTTTAAAATAGTACCTGGGAGGAACTCAACCATGCTTATGTTGCTGAGTGATTCAAATATGTTTGAGGGGGAGCACGGCCCGTCCATATTAAATCATTCACTGTTTGCAGAGAACTTCCTTTAGGTGTAGATTTTCTTATTCTCCGCTACCAGCAGCTATTTTTCTAGTTGCCTATATGTGTTTGCAAGTTTGTCTCCCTCAACTGGACTGCACACGAGTGGAGGGCCGTGATCTTGCCTAATGTACCTCTGCCTGCCCGCGACAGTGCAGGTCAGTAAAGGGAGAGGGGAAGCCGGGCTCCGTTGCGGGAGGGAAGGAGGAGCCCTGAGGCGGGACTTCCACTGCAGCGCCCTCTGCAGACCCCATCGATGGATGTGAATTCACCACCAGCTTGGCTTCCTTCCCTTCCCCATCAAGTTTCCCCCATTCCTTTAAGGTCTCCCTGAAGCCCTTCCTGAATAAACCATTTGAACATGATTCTTGTCTCAAGGCTTTCTTCTGGGGATCACCAACTGACTTCAACCCAGAGGACTGAGAATCAGAGCACTGGAAATATGCAAGTTAGTGATTACCATCTTGTTTTAGTTAATGGTCCTCGGTTTCCAAGGAGGAGAAACCCATCCAAATTAACTTAGATGGAAAGTTTACAAAAGACTTAAATTCCAGAGGTACACCGTGGCCTTGGGGGAATTAGAAAGTCACCTTAAATGTGTTGGGGCCACATGGTGTCTCTTCTCTGATTCTCCTATAGCACTTGTACTCATCTTTTTTGCTGCAGTTAATATTTTCTACGATGTTTTACTCTAATGTGCTGTGTTGGCACATGGCTGCAGCTTACTAAGGGAACAGAACCCTTGCCCTGTCTCTACAGAGAACAAACTAATTCAGTCTCTTAGTGCCCTAGGTCCAAATGCCAGGGGGAAAATTCAAAACACCAGAATCTGATTAGCCCACCTGGGGCAGGTGTCTGCTCCATGACAATCAGATGTTGCCTCAGAAGCAGGGTCACCTGCCCCAACACAGCCACTTCTTCAATAGTACTGTGGGCATGGGTGGGCTTTTTCAAGAGGGAGTGTAGGCTCAAGGCAATGACTGACATCTTTAGGACAATAACAAGCCAAGACTTTTTTGTTTTGCCTTCAAACGTCTCAGGGTTGGCCCTGCCCTACCCTGTCAAGCATAGAGATCCCCACTCACTTGAATATGTTCCATCAACCTCGGTCTCATGGGCTTGTTCACCATGTATCAACATGCTAGGCTAACTCCATCTCCATGCCATCTGTCTCATTGGTCCTCAGATGATACAGGCTTTGGCTTTGTTTCTACAAACACTATCCTTCCTTTATTTCCTACCTTCTCCATGAAGCCTTTTCCAAGAATTCCAATCCTCCCCTAAGGCCAAGGCACTATTTATATTTTGTCCATTTGCCCGTGTTGCATGGTAGAAGCAAGGTTATCTTCCCTATTCAGTAAGCCCCTCAAATCAGTGGGACATCATACTTCCTGTTTCTGTTGCTTCCCCTACAGCACTTGGCATCATTCTAAGCATGCAGTCAGCAACACACAGCTGCTCTGCTTCATGTATTGACTGAAGTAACTAAGCTTTTCTACAGCACTTACTTCAGAGCCTTCCTCATAGCTGGAATAACAAGCCTTTGAATTACTGCCCCTCAGGTGGTACCACTGCAATGTGAGCTCGCTTTACTACCAACTGCCAGTATCTTCATCTCTCACCAGAGGGTGTCCTCCCAAACAGCAGAAAGCCACCCTGGCCTCAGACACAGTAGACTGGACAGTCTGGGCACTTAACTGCTGGCAGCCCTCCACCAGTGATGCTTAGAGGCAGGTGGATATATAACCCAACTCCGTTTCCCTCCATAAGTCAACTCTGAGTCTTGTACATCAGCTCCCAGAGTTTCCCACTGGGCTTGAGCTCTGGTCGCCCACGGTGGTAACTTGCTCCATAAGGCTGCCTACCCTTCCTGTGTCACCTCCACACCTCCCTGCTAGTATTTCCTGGGACCGCCTCCCACGTAAACTACTTATACTTGAATTCTTGTCTCAGGGTCTGCTACAAGAGAGGGGACCTACACTAAGACGACATTCAATAAATACTCATGATTGAAGGAAAAGGTGATTTCGCCTTCCCCCTCCCAGGCTGAGAAGCCAGGCCAGGGGCAGGGTTGGATTTCTCAAGCCCAGGGAGGATAGAAGTCTCAATTTCCATGCTGTACCTCAAAAGTGGAAATACCCAGAAAGGAGAGGCTTCATGGGAATCAGTTTAAAACACAAAGCACTGTATCCTTGGGGGAAGCTGTGAAGTTCACGGTACCCAGCTAGGTCTAGAGAAGGCAGGTGCTGACAACACAGCTGCCCACAGTTTACTGGCCCAATTTGGGATGGGCGATATATATCTTGGCAGCCCAGAAGCCAGACCCCGTTTTTCCTGGTTTCCACGAATACATAACAGAGATGAATCGAGGAAAAATAATAACTACTCTTAGACTTTTTGCAAACCTTGATGGACTACATTTGACTTGAGTTATAAAATCAGAAAAATGTCCCCTCTCTTGCATCTTAAATTTTGGAAAAATTTCTACCTGCTAAAATAGTTTTCCAGAAATGAAGCGGACGAAAACCATACAAATGCTTCAAGGACGATGGGAAAAAGCAGTTACCCCGGATCAACTGGAAAGGCAGCTTGGACATTTCTGATGGTTGATTGCATAACCATCAAGTTCTTGAACATTTAACATGTTAGTCCTTTGTTTGCTGGAGGAATGCAATTGCTCAACGAAATGCGAAAGAACTTGACAAGGACCGTTTTCATGATTATCTACCAAGTTCTTGCTTTAAATTGTTTGCTTAATCAAATGTCTACTTATGATCTCTTTGGGAGGTTCTAAATTTCATTAGCTCTTTCCTTAAAGAGAAGTTAGTCTACTCAGGAAGGAAGGCTTATTCATCATAGGTCAGAGAACATTAGCACTTCCTAATAATTAGTTCCAAGCCCCAGTTTCTAGACCACTAACCAGTTCAGCAAAATCCTGGTTCAGCAGAACCAGAACCTGTTTTCAGCAGAACCACTGCAACCAGTGCAAAATGTAATATCTCATTGAACTGTTTTGTCATTTCAATCCCAACGTTTGGCTATAGCTAAGCAACAATTAGACCAAATGATGTTTGTCTTTTCATTGAGGGGGATCTACAGAACAGCTCTCTGTCATAACTTTAATTTGAGATCTGCCTGCTATCCTGATGAAAACCATCTTAATGAACTTGTGAATTTTTCACTGTCTTCTATTGTAAAAATGTACAGCAAGTTTCCTTCTCAGCTATGCATAATCAGAAGGTGAACACCCTCACTGCTGTGGACTTGAACTTGAATAAAAACTTTGTCTTTGGGCTTCCCTGGTGGCGCAGTGAGTCCGCCTGCCGATGCAGGGTACACGAGTTCGTGCCCCTGTCCGGGAAGATCCCACATGCCGCGAAGCGGCTGGGCCCGTGAGCCATGGCCGCTGAGCCTGCGCGTCCGGAGCCTGTGCTCCGCAACGGGAGAGGCCGCAACGGTGAGAGGCCCGCGTACTGCAAAAACAAAACAAAACAAAACAAAACAAAAAACTTTGTCTTCTCAGAAAGATGGCATGCTAGATGGAGGAGGGGCTTATAAAAGCCTTTAGTTTACAAATGAAGGATGTCTTCCCTCTGCACATTATCATGGTAGCCAGAATAATGGACCCTTCCCCCAAAATGTCCACATTCTAATCCTTGGAACCTGTGAATATGTTTCCTTACATGGCAAAATGGTCTTTGCAGATGTGATAAAGTGAAGGATCTTGAGATGTGGAGTTACTCTGGATTATCTGGGTAGGCTCAACCTAATTACAAGGGTCCTTAAAATCACAGAATCTTTCCCTGTTGTAGTCAGAAGGAAATATGACTACAGAAGAATGGCCAAAGGCATGTAATCTTGCTAGCTTTGAAAATGGAGGAAGACGTCACAAGCCAAGGAATGTGGCTGGTTCTAGAAGCTGGAAAAGACAAGAAACAGATTCTCTCTTAGAGCCTCCAGAAATGATCACTGCCCTGCTGACACCTTGATTTCAGCCCAGTGAGTCCTGTATCAGATTTTTGATGTCCAAAACTATAAGATGATAAATGTGTGTTGTTATAAGTCACTAAGTTTGTGGTAATTTGTTGCAGCACCAATAAAAAACTAATACAGTTATACTTAAATAATTCCTGGAAAAACTTAAGAAAAGAAAAAATATATTCTGGTAAAATTATTTCTTCTCCCCCAAAATATCCAGAAGTGTGACTTTTCTTTTTTCTTTTCTTTTCCACCATCCAGGATTAATAGCTATTAACTCTTTGTGTTTGTGGCCTTTCGTTCTGTTTTGTAAAAAAGTACTATATTCATTACAGTTGAACCTCAGGTCCCCTTTAGCCATAACGCCAATTGCATTCCCTGACTCACTCCACCAATCCTAATCATATGTTAACATATATTTTTATAATCTATTAAAAATATTATATATAAATGTATAATCATTAGTGTGCACGTTCTAAATTTTTCCATATAATGTCACTGAATTAAGGACTATTTGACAAAAGCTGGAAAACAGAACACAAAGTCACTACCAAAGATGATGCATCTTAAGAAAGAAAGAGAGGTCTAGCTGATAACTCCCTGGCTTCTCCCTGTTTTCCCTTTTCTTTCTATCTCCTGTCTCCTGGCCACGTTTCCCACAGGCCAAATCTGGCCAGAAGCCAATTGGCTGGGAAGTCCGAGAAATGTAGTTTGCAGGATGAGCCCTCTGCAATGCAGAAGAGGACAGGGGAGTGTGGAGAATGGAGCTGAAAGCAAGCTGGCAAATGCTTTGCAGGGTGTATGCTAGATTTACAATGAAGTCCTTTAAAAACCCTACAATTTTCAGCTTTCCAGAGTGAGGGTCATATATTTTTGTTTTGTTACCTGTTTGTGCCAGAGGACCTTTGAATGCTTAAAAGGAAATTCTGAAGAAGTCCCTACTATGGGGAAGGGGGCCCAGTGGGACTGGAGTCCCCCAGTTGGCAGTCCTCTTGAGACTCGAGCCCTCATTTACCTTCTGCTGTAACTGTATCTTCCAGCTTCTGAGCAGGAAGAAGGACTCTAGAATCATGATCTCTGGAAAGTGGGAGAAATGAAGCAAAAATGAAGCTTCCCAGGGTGGGCAGATTATTTCAATAAAAATATCAGACATATATAAATGAAAACAGTGACAAGACAGCAACAAAAATATGCAATATGAAAAGATTTCTGGAAACAATCTACAATATCTCCTATTTTGCATTAAATAGGATATTTCCCTTTTTATTTTATTGGTTGATTGATTATTATTATTTTTTATTATTATTATTTTTGGCCATGCCACACAGCATGTGGGATTTTAGTTCCCCAACTAGGGATAGAACCCACGCCCCCTACAGTGGAAGCGCGGAGTTCCACTGGACTGCCGGGGAAATCCCTTTTCCTTTTCAAAATAACATTTTCAGGAATTCATGTTTTTTACCCTTCAACTAGAAGAGCATCACATAGACCAAGGGAACAAACCAAAGGATTGTTCACTGATCAAATAATAACATGAAAAATAATCAAAACTGTTTAATTAGATTGTTCCAGACTTTTATAAGGAAAACTAACATCAGAGGGGTTGTTGACACATTTCTTCAATGTTTTTTCAGGGTAAAAGCTCACATCCTGAACGCTCTCAGGTTCAGAGGTTTGATAAGCTACACCCTATAGAGTACAAGTAGGGTCTTCAAATCACTATTTAGACAGAAACTATAGACCAGAACCATCCAATAGAAATATAACATAAGCCATGTTCAAAAAACTAAAAGGTGGTGGGTGAAGGGGGTCAAAAACGGTACAAATTTCTAATTATGAAGTAAGTCACGGGGATATAACGTACAGCATGCTGACTATAGTCAATAATGCTGTATTGCATATCTGAAAGTAGCTAGAAGAGTGGATCTTGAAGAAAAACAACAACAAAAACATGAAACTGGTGAAATTAATTTTAAGAATATTTTAAACTCAGTATATGAAAAATATTATCATTTCGGGCTTCCCTGGTGGTGCAGTGGTTGAGAATCTGCCTTCTAATGCAGGGGACACGGGTTCGAGCCCTGGTCTGGGAAGATCCCACATGCCGCGGAGCAACTAGGCCCGTGAGCCACAACTACTGAACCTGTGTGTCTGGAACTTGTGCTCTGCACCAAGAGAGGCCGCGACAGTGAGAGGCCCGCGCACCGCGATGAAGAGTGGCCCCCGCTTGCCGCAACTAGAGAAAACCCTCGCACAGAAACGAAGACCCAAAACAGCCAAAAATAAAGAAAGAAAGAAAGAAAGAAGCTTTCATTAAAAAAATAATAATAAAAATATTATCATTTCAACATATAATCAATATAAAAATAAAATAATTTTGCTCTTTTTCAAACCTAATCTTTGAAATCTTACATGTATTTTACACTTTCACCATGTCTCAATTCAGATACTAAATTTTTATTGGAAATACTTGATTTGTATTCAGATTTTATAAAACATGCAGTTGCTAAGAAAAATTCATGTACTCTGGTTGTTCCAAGCATACATTAAAAAAAAGTTTTTCAGTAACCGAATCAAGTATAAGTTTTTAAATTTAATTTTAGATTAAAATTAAATAAAATTAAAAATTCAGTTTCTCACTCATAACGGCCGCAGTTTCTGTGCTCAGCAGATACATGCGGCTCACAGCTACTATACTGAACAGCAAAACACTCCATCAGAGACAAGGACTTGTAAAAACCTGAGGTTTTTTTCGCCTTTATAACTTTTTCATGCTACTTTTCGAGGTGACCTGTTTTTTCTTCATAAGGATTCATCTGAAGCCTTTAAGTAAAAAGTACCACTGGTGTCAATAGGAAGCAATGGCTAGAGAAGGAGGGAAGCTTCATGTAAGAGTGAGAGGATGTTTGTAGGCACATCAAAGAAAGAAAAGCAACCTAACTCTCCAAGGTCTTCTGGACAGAAAGAATGGAGGCCCCCAGAGCAGAAGAATGGGCTTGGAAAGTGACCTTGTTCAGTTTCACACAGGGCTCTTTATCACAAATGACAGATACTGATTCAAACTGGCTTTGACGATGAAGGTTCTCTGTGGGCTTAAGGAACTAAAAAGTCTGCAGGCTCTGTAATGAGAAACTCAGGCATGGTTGAATCCAGGGGCTCAAATAATATCCTTAGGAATTGATTTATCTCAGTCTCTCAACATCAGTGCCCACTGTTTTGCTTTCAGTCTCAGAGTTTCTCCAACAGTGGCAAGATGGCTGCCAGCTATCCCAAACTCATGTCCTGTTCTTCACATCCCTACCAGAGAGGATGCTTCTTTCCTAAAAGACCCAGCATAAGTCCTAGGGCTGGTGGTCATTGTCCTCTGCTTGGATCACTTGATCATTTCTTAAATAATTCCTAGGCCTGATTGACTTTCCAACCTTGGAGATGAAGCATTGGATCTGCCCACTCAAACCACATGGACTCGATGAGGGAGCGTGGTTCCCAGGGAAAATCAGGTTGCTGTCACTAGGGAGAGAGAGAAGCGTGCTGGGCAGGAAAAATCTTTTGTATGTCAAATCAAGACGGTTGGCAATGAGGAGGCTAGTTGGTTCCCCCCAAAATGATTATGGTTATTCAGATTTTACGTGGCTTCATTAAAAATACTGTATCATCTGTCAGATGTTCCATCTCCTTTTTCCATTAGGCTTTTGGGAATCCACACCTTTTTCAAGTTACTTAAACTTGAGGAAGTTGTTTAATCTCACTGTGCTTCAGAGTTTCCATCTATAAAATGGGGACAATAATAGGACCTACATATCACAGTTATAATAAAAATTAAATAAGCTAATATGTGTGAAATATAAGATAAGACAATTTATGAATAGAGTCTGGCAGATGGCAAGTTCTAAAAAATTCCACTAAATAAACATGCAAAAATGTGATATATACTTTTCTTAGAAGATTCATTGCCTTCTCAAATGAGTTCATATATGGCTCTTTCTGTCAAAGTAGGTTTCAGAGAGAGGAGAGACTACTGAAAATGTTTATTTGATGAATTAATGAATCCCATTGTCAGAGTTAAGGATGTATATACTTTTTTTTCAAAGGCATACCTATGTCCTTAAATACAGTTTGCCGGTATTGTGATTTCTCTCTTAGGAACATATGTCAGAATTTAATTAAATTGAAACCAGTGCATTCCTCCTGTCAAAGACACTCTGACTCTGGTTAATGTAATGGCACCAAGGAACAATCTGGGTATTGTGATCGTCATGAGGAATTGTCTCCATCTCTATTCTATTCTTACTGTCTCAATACTTGGTTTAATTAAGTTATAGGAATTATAGTAAATGGGGTTTATCTGGGAAAATACTCCTTGAGAAATCAAGGGACCATCTCCAGTTGCCTCTGCTGGGGAAAGCAGGACTCAGTTCCTACTTGGGGGATGAAAACCCAGACACGGAGGGAGACTGAGGCTGCGAATTGCCTGAGACCAAGGCTCCTGAAAATGCCGAGCTGATATCTGATGAGAGGGTGAGCCTCAAAATCCTTTTTTGTTGGACATGTTCAATCAATAAAAGCCACCCGTGAAAGGTGATTCAAGGTACAACATGCTTTGCCTTCCCTAAAGGACTAGTCCCCTGTATCCATCCCTTCCCTCATACCTGGTCTAAAATGACCACGCTGAGGCCACTTCACTGCCTAGGCACTGCCTTCAGTAGACCCTTGCCTGTTTCAGGCACATTTGCCACCTGCAAGGACGCACATTCACACCCTGGCCCCCCACCACTGTCACACAGATAACGTATTAGATCACCCCATTCCTCACCCCTCACTGTATCCATACCCTTCCGTAAATAGCTTCCTAATAGTTCCTTCCACTAGAAATCTTGCTTTGGTCCCACGTGGGCTTACTTTGGCCAGTGAAATATGGACAGAAATGGCAGTGGATCAGTTCTGAGCCTACATACAAAGAGGCAGCACACTTTCTGCTTGCTTCTCTTGTGCAGAGTTCTGCCACATCATTCCTCTGGTTCCAGAAGAAAGAAACATGTATGGAACAGAGCCACTCTGGCAAATCAGCGAAACTGTGAGCATGACAATGCATGTTTATTATTAGCCATTGAGATTTGGGCTGCTTTGTTACATAGTATGGCTCAGTTATAGTTGACTGGTAAACGAGCTATCAGCCAAGAGGGAGCAAAGAAGGCTCTGAGAGCCTTGGCCACAGCAGGTGAAGTTTGCCGCAGGGGTGGCAGAATTTGTAGCATAGTCATTGCAGCCATTCCTTATGCCTCCTTCCTTGCTTTCTGTGATTATAGAATCTAAAAAGTGAAATGCCCAAGTTTCCAGAATGTTTTACACCTGGGCCATCTAATCCAGTTCTAGCCAACGACATAGAAATAGAGATTTGCAGGGGACTCCTGAGAAAACTTTTGCTGTTTGAACACAAGACTTCCGGTACTGCCCTCCTCCCTTCTTCCTGCCTCGGAGGCAGTCGCGATGCCTGAATCCATAGCAGCCAACTTGCAGCCAGGAGGTGAGCAGCATAAGGTTGAAAAACCAACAGCTTAAGGAAGACAGGAAGAAGATGGGAAAAGATGGAAAAATCCTGGGTGCTTGATGAGATTGCTGAATAGCTAAACCAGCAGCAACCAATGCCTATCTCTGGTTTTCTTTTAACGTGAGATACAATCAGTGTCCCTTTTGTTTAAACCCCTGTTAGATGGGGTTCTGATATCTAAAGTGAAATGCATTCCCAGATGATATGCCTATTTTCTGGTTGGACTTGGGTCTGGCCCAGTCTGTTTACAGCAGAAAGATGATGCTGCTTCCTCACTGGGTATTGGAGGAGCTGAGATAGAAGGAAACTCCAAAGGTTTCGTAACTATTGTGGGGAGGGAGAGGGAAGCAGCAGTCTTAGCTTTTAACATCAGATAGGAGTCCCCTAGGAACTGAGAAGTTTTGATTACTTCTCTCTCTGTCCTGACCCATTCGATCCATTAAAATCCAACCCACCCATCATTCTTAACCTGTTCCATGAAGCTTTCTCAAATTCCAGCCAGGATGACTCACTACTTTCTCTGAATTCCTCGAGTTGTTTGTTTACTTGTTTATTTCAGCCTATGTGTGCCCCTCATGGACACATCACACTTGGCTCTGCATGAGTCCAGCTGTGTATGTGTCTTATCTTCCCTACAAGGATAGTGTCTTAGTAGCCCCTGCAGAATCTCTTGTAGAACCTAGTAGACACTGGTCGGCATGCATCAGGCCTTTAGAATTAGTGGTAACTATTAATCAGATAAAATGCATATGAACTTGCTTTATAGCAAGCCTAGAATCACATCCAGGTTTGTGGGTGTATCTGGAAACCTAATTAGGGATTGGCAGCAAAAACAGTTCAGTTTAGGATACCCTCTACTATAGAGGAAGCAGATTAAGAAAGAAATGAGGGGACAAAAGAGAGGAGAAATAAAGAACAATCCAAAGTCACCTCCAAAGAGACCAGAGCCTGTATAATTTATTCCCTCTTGGGAATGTTCCTATCAGAAGTTCTGATGACAAAGAGACAGCAACTTGGCATGGTTTTGCATTTCTATCCTGTGCCTTAAAATATATGTTGGATCGTTTAGACTTTTTAGCTTCCACTTTAGTTAAAAAGAAGAGGGAAACTTTAATCTGGGCAGTGCCTGAACTCATAGTTAAGAAGTGGGGTGGTGCGGTCTTGGACTAGGTCCCCCAGAAGCAGGGTAAATGGCTTATTTGGGAAGTGATTCCAGGAAACACAGGGGAGACTGTGGAAATGGCGGTGATGGGAAGGAAGCGAACATGGGTGGGTTAATGAGTAAGTTACACCTGTGTGTACCTGGATCTTGGTCCTGGCAGGGAGCTCGGTGTAGACCCCACCTCCAAATTGTTCCACTATGTAAAAAACGTCACTAAACCAATGTTGGAAGAAAATATTATTTTTATAAAAGGCTTTGATTGGTAGGCTTGGAGTTACTTTTTTTGGTTCCTTATAATTGTCTAAACTTTACATATTTTCCATGATGAACATGTATCACTTTTATAAGTTCCTCACAAAATCTTTGAGAAAACATCACGTCACTCATTACCAATAGTGATTCCAAAATGATTTTGCTGACTTGGCCCATCCGAGCCTCTGTTGTTAACTTCTGTTTAGCTCAAGGGTACCAGCTCCCAGGAGTTAGCATCCTCAGCTCTGTTCCTCCTCGTTCCCCAAGATGTCCACGTCACACTCCCTCCCACCAGTATGCATTCATTCTTTTAAGAAAATATAGAGTCCCCGCTGTGTGCCGGGCACTGCCCTAAGCACTAGACAAAGCCAGACATTGTCCCAGCCCTCGTGGAAGGAACTGAGGAATAAATAAAGCAAATTTTAAAGATTCTGTCTTTCAGAAGCACTGTGCAGGAGTGTTTTTTTGTGGGAATTCTATGAGGTTCCAGTTCTCCGGGAAACTATAGTAGGAGATTTAGGTCCAACGGGGAAAGCTGCCCTTAGGAAGTGAGGTTCAAGCTAAGATCTGAAGGATGCAGAGGAGTTAACCAGGCAAGTGTTAATTGCATTTCTAATGTGTGCGTGGGGTCATCATGTTGGGGTCTTGGGGCGCTATGTTCAAACCTCTGTCCTCAAAGACATAACCATCTAATTGTCAGCCCACAATCAAGTTTCCTAAAATAACAGAGAGAAAACAAAACAAAACAAAACATTGTCGGATCAAGTCCCCCAGTGTCTATAGGAAGACGTGAGAGTTCAAAGGAAGAGGCAATCAATAAGGCTAAGTAGACAGGAAAGCCTCTTTGGAGGAAATGTAGCTTGGGTTCAGGTTTTATGCCAGCAACAAGGAAAGGTTCCCACGGAAGGGGAACAGCACACACAAATGCTCAGAGAGCTCAATGTCAGGGATCCTTCTATTGAACGGTGAGATGACCAGCAAGATGAGAGTAGCAGATAGGTATTAAGTGGAAGAGATGGCCTGTCCTTGGAAGCCAGGTAAAGATTCTTGGACTTGATGTGATGGGAACTAAGGAGCAAAGACTGCCAAAATGCAGGCATTACCTACAGGAGGATTGATGCAGCTGACTTTACCCCTGGGAAGGAGTGGGGAGCCAGAGGGGCTGGCCACAGTGATCCAGACAGCAAGAGAGAGTCTGACAAGGAGGACCTTCTTCCTTGTATCCATGGTAAACTAGGATTTAAGAGGTTTACTGAATTTTTAGCTTCTGAAAAAGAAATTTCTATTAGAAAGGGAAACATCATTATATTGCTTGATAGAATTGGTCTCATCTCATTTATTTTATCCATCTTTCTCTTACAACCAAGGAAATATACTGAAATCCAACCAATTTCTTTCCTTTCCCTGAAGCTCTCCACAGGAAGGAGACCATATTTGCAAGTCATCTAGGACTCAGCTCTCCTGGAGCAAACCCATGGAGTGGGAGACCCTACTCCTGCTCTAGGGAACACCTCTTCCCAATCCCTAACCTTCCCGACTCACAAAAGTTGCTGCCAGCCGTGGCGGGGTGGGTGCGAGGGCAGGAGGTATAGGTCATGCTGACAAAGGGTCTTCATTGCTGGAGGGGGCTGCAGAGGCATAAGGGCGGGGCTGAAGGATCTCTTCCCTAGCAGAGGCTGGTGGACCAAGCAGTGCCCATTCTGCCCCATGGCTTCCCATGACCAGCAATTCCTGTGGCTAGACCATACCTTTTAGGGCCATTTTCTACCATGTCCCCCTACTGAGATAGCCCCTGCTGTGTTCTAGATCTCTCCAGGAAAGGTGAGTTTCTAAGTTCTACGGTGTTCTGTCTTAGTGAACACTTTAAGGGCCTTTTGAGCAACAATAGAGGAATCAGCTTTACCCCTGCTTCAGCGCACACTGTAAATCCCCAATCAGAACAGTGCTAGAATTTTCTATATGGGACACATTAACAGGTGGCAATCTGGAACTTCGCTCAAAACTCTATTTGCCTACAAACATGCTGTTTTTATTTTGATTTTACGTTTACTGGGGCAGCACATGGAAGTAATGGGATACGACGGTCCACAGCTTCCAAGCTTGTCCCTGATACCACCCCTGAGCCCTACAACTAGGCTTCTTTTCAGTTACAGACTCTCATAAAAAGTCCTACACCCTGATTTGTACTTTCACACCAAGGACAGACAGAGGCTTGCATGCAGAAATCATTTACACTGAATTAATTGGTCAGTTAATTATCTAACTTCCCTACAGAGCTGGCTACTTCCTTCTCGTGGGAAGGTGAACACCTGCTGAGAAGGTTCTCAGGAAGCAGCTTCCGCCCAAACACCCCACCCAGAACAGACCTTTCAGTTAGTTCCCTCCCTGGGGCTTCTCTTAGAAACAGGAGTTTTTCTGGATCTCTGATGCCCTCTAGTGGCTGTCTCAGGATGAAATCCTGCCTAAAGTCAGCAGCCGTTCCACCTCCTCCTAAAAATACGACCAGCCCTGAATTTAAAAAGAAAGGAAGAAAAAACACATATCCTTTCTTCTCCTTCTCCTAAGTGCAAAAAAGAAAATTTAGGGATGTCTAGTTTCTGACACCATCAAGGTTCATCTGGCCTCTTAACATTGCCCTGGTTGGTTTGTGTTTTAAAGCTTTGATAGCATCTTGCTGCCTGCTCTGTACCCCAAATGGCTTTCCCCTTGCCCCCAATATATACATTATTTGGTCTTTATGCTTGTTTCAGATAATCACTGAGTATCTTTTTCTCAAAAAAAAAAAAAAAAAAGAGAGAAAAGAAAGAAGGAAACACAGGAATGGCTTAACTGTATCCTTTAAGTTGAGGAGGGCAGATTTCCCTGCCCCACCACCCGCCAAGGTGCCCTCTCAAAACCTCTGCGTGATTCCAGGTGCCAGGGGCGTCACAGAGAGCCTTGGCAGGACCAGGGACGCTGCTGTCTTTTTTGACTTTGGTAGGTAGGTGAAACCTGGGTGTGGTTTGAAATTGGCTACATTGGTCATTTTTATGAATTGATTTTTACAAACCCATGGGAAGTGTTCCTAATAGAAATAGCCTGAGTTATTCTTGTATCACCTTCATCTGACCCCTGGGAGCGCTAAGGAAAAGCTCATCACACTTACCTGGCCTTCAGCCCAAAGCAGACAAATAAGCCACTGGCCAGGATGAGACTGGAGGAGAAGGAGACAGCACATCTGATGACACTTCTATTCCCTTGGCTGAAAGGAAAAGACGAATATTTGCTGGGCTTGTTCTGTGTACTGACCATTAAGTATCTTGTCTAGTGGGGCAGGTATGACCATCTCCATTTTGCAGACGAGGACATTGAGACACAGAGTTAAATGATTTTCCCAAGATCACACAATTATGTAAGAGGCAAGGTTAAGATTCAAACCCAGTTCTGACTCTCTCTAAAGCCCACTCTTTACCCAACTCTTGCCTCTTATCTTACTTAGCTTTGGGTTTCGGGTCCTTGCCTCAGAGTCTATGTGAATGGTGCCTTCTGGAGTTGAGCAGTGTGCAGCCTGCAGGTCTGTCCAGAGTGGCTCAAATTTGGATTGGCTTGAAACCCTCCCGTGACCCAGATTCTAAGCCTGGCCTGAAAACTAGAGTCTTGCTGGTCAAAGTGTGGTCCCCAAAACTGCAGCATCAGCGATACCTGGGAGCTTCTTAGAAATGCAAACTAGTGGGCCCCACCCCAGACCCAATGAATCACAAACTTCAAGGTTTGAGATGGCATGGACATATATACACTACCAGACGTAGGGTGGATAGCTAGTGGGAAGCAGCCGCATAGCACAGGGAGATCAGCTCGGTGGTTTGTGACCACCTAGAGGGGTGGGATAGGGAGGGTGGGAGGGAG
>NC_041227.1:34812560-34825381 GCF_002837175.3 Physeter macrocephalus
AAAAAAAAAAAGAAAAGAAATGTGTACCCAGCTCTTCTCAGCTTTCATGTGCACTCAGATCACCTGGGGGTCTTGTTAAATGCAGATTCTGATTCAGGAAGGCTGAGGAGATGGTGCTGAGCTTCTGCTTCTCTAACCAGCTCCCAGGCAATGCCAACACCGTGAGCTACATTTGGAATAACATGCCCCTAGATAATAATAATAATTCTCAAACTTGAGTCTGCATTCAAATCACCTGGAGGGTTGGTAAAACAGATTACTGGGGCCCCATCTTAAGAAATTCTGATTCAGAGGGTCTGGGATGGAGCCCAAGAATTTTCTTTTCTAACAAGTTCCCGGGTGATGCCGGTATAGGGTCCCTACTTTGAGAACCACCGTTCTAGCCTACAAGAACTTCCTTCAGTTAGACAATTAACCCCATGCCTTTTGGCTTTGTATTTTCATGAAGCCCTACTTAGTCCTCAAATCCTGGCATGTTAGAGCTGAAAATAACTTCATAGACCAAAGGCAAAGCCAGGATAAAGCAGCCAGACTTACTCTATTCAATGTTGTTTACTCTGCATCCTGCTGGCTCTGAAGCTCCATAAATTTTCCAGCATCTAGCAATTGCAGTGTTTATGGTGAGCTCTGCATTTCAGGCCAGTTTTGTAAGCACTTGAATCCCTATCAGACACATATGGCATTGGCAAAATCCATAAAAACTCAGGGTCCTCCTACCTCACGGCTCTGTGAAAAGAGGGCTTTGGAAAAAACCAGCAGCTGGGCTGGCAGCCATGGTGGAGAGAAAACACAGCAGCTAGCAGGCAAACCCAGACAAGGTGATTCAGCACAGAGGCCCTGGAACAAAGTAATAAACCAGGATACTGACGGCTACTGGCACTCACATTCTGCTGGGCAACCCTGAGAAGGTCATTTACTCTCTGTGCCAGAGAAGATGCTTTTCCTTAAGGTAAACAATACTCTCATTCAAGGAAATACATGCAAGAGATGGTCTCATATATGGACTTAGATCAGTTAGTTTCTGTTACCTGATGAATCACCCAATACTTAGTGGCTTAAAGAACAACCATTTATTAATGCTCATGAATATTTGAGAAAAAGTAGTACTGTATATTTTCTTGAAGCCTAGGCTTGGAACTGGCATGCCATCACTTCCACCATATTCTATTGGCCAAAGCAAGACTCAAGACCAGCCCACTGTTGGATGGGAGAAGCTGTAACATCACATAGTAAAGATGTAGAGAAAGGGGGAGTTTATGGCCATTTTGCAATCTACCACAGAAGAGTTTTCTGAGTTTGGGAGACCCTGAGACAAAGATTCCAAAGCCAGTGGTTCCAATGGTTACTTGGAAAGTGAAGCAAATACTGGTAGGGGCATAGGGTTTGAGACCCAGAGGAAAGCGTCTGGTAAAGTGTGCATAACCTGGCCAGCCAGCACTCTCGCAGATGGAGCTTAATTCCATTGGAGAACTCTGGGAGTGTTGGACACATGCCTTTTTGTTATCCTACCTGAGAGAAGGAGCTAAGATATTTATACATCAATTCCTAGCAGTCATTTGTTGAGGACTGCTCCTAGGGAACACGGGTTCCCCGATACGTCAGCCTCCCAGACTGGACGGAGTGGCCCCCGAGGTATGCAGGTCCTGGTAGCTGTGCACCGAAGATGTAAGGGTAGGGAGATATAGGTACACCAATAGTAACTCCTGCAGTGCAATGGTGATAAAAAAAAGACGAAAAAAAAACCGTCAAGCTTTGGTTTTAAGTTCTTCTGGTAATAACATCTTTTTTTCCCTGTTTTAAAGTCTATTTGCTTTATTTGAGGTGACACCTCATTTCTTTTGCTGGCAAAGGTTGGAACACTAGATAGCGTCATATAAGTTGTCCTGAATCTCCAGACACAAAATGCAACTGAACAATTCACAGCACGAGTTGAGAACAAAGAGTCGTGTCTGCTGTAGCAGTGGTGGACCACTTCAGCTCTACCAAGAACATCACTCCGTCTGAACTTGCCCCATGCAGCAATGTCACAAACCATGGGGGGCCAAAGCACAAAGGGCAGGCAGAGGTCACTGACATTTTCTAAGTTATGGGATTCCCAAAATCCCTGGAAGGACGCAGTAGGGAGAATGAAACTTTCTACCCCGAAAGGTCTTTGAACTGTATGAAAAATGGGCTGAAAAGAAAAACACTAAACTTATAGTAGAGATTTATTTTGGGGGGGTGGGAGTGGAGAGGGGATAGTAAATGATGTTGAAAGTGAAGGTTCAAGTTATTTAACATTTTATTTTAAATATTTAACACAAATGAGACAAAATGTCAGCATTGACCAATTCTTTGTAATAGATACTAGGTAGTTGCCATATTATCATCTCCTTTACTTTTTCTTAAATTTCAAAAAAGCGTGTTGGAGGCAAGCCGGGGTGGGGGCAGAGGATGTTCTCCTGTAATTAGTAAGGTCTGGTAGGCTTGTAGAAGTAACACTGATCTGTTTCTTGAGTAACATTTGATAAATACTTCCCCTTACTGAACCTTCATTTCCTTGTTCATAAAATGAAGATAATAATAGTAGCAACATCAGGGGCTTGTTGTAAGCCTCAGATGATATACCCTACTGCCCAGCATGATACCCCAAGGGAAATGGTCCCTCAGAAAATGCTCACTGCTCCCTTCATCTCTCCCCTGATGCACAGCATGGATTAGGATCCCCTCACATGGAGTCAAACAAGACAATTGGATAGTTATCTAGATAAGGCTAGAAACAGAAAAATCTTAAATAACGCCTTATCCTGACTCCTCTGAGTCCAGGGACAGCGTTGGTCTAAGAAAAAATAAAAAGAAAACCCTTTCGGGAATATGGCTAGAGAGAGACAACCCCCACTTGTGGAAAGAGGGATTCTGGAATTTAGCAATAAGTATTTTCTAAATTTTCTCAAGGCTTTAAAATCTTCTACCTTGAAGGGGCACTAACCTAGTTCTAGAACAGACCTAAGTGCCTTGGTAGGACTTGTAAAGAGATACTCCTTTCTCCTTTGAGTGTAATGAGAATTCTTGATTTTTTTATACAAATTAGAGAAAGCCCATAGCCAGCCTTAACAACACAAAATACCATGAGGAAAAGAGAGAGAGAGGGAGGTAATGGGCCGGTAAGAGTGGAAGATATGGAATGTGATCTATTAAATGAGGAGTCAGAGCCTGACCTCCAAGAGAGAGAAGGCTTCTCTGGCCTCTCTACATCTTGCCTGGGAAGCTAAGGGAAGTCTTAGAAGGGAATGCAGCATTCCTCAGAGTCTTGTTTTATCTGGGATTCTCTGAATCTGGAAAAGATCGTCCTTAAGCACAGACTGAGAAGTCATTGTTCTGGGCTTGTTCCGTGCAAGGGTTACAAATAATCTCAGTCTTCTCTACACTTCAGGGTCTGCAGAGGGGTGTGTGTGTGTGTGTGTGTGTGTGTGTGTGTGTGTGTGTGTGTGTGTGTTGTGTACAGGGCTTCCCATCCATTCTATATCAGTTACCTATTACCACAACTGTGCTGCATAATAAACCGTCCCAAAATTAGTGACTTGAAACAATAACTGTTTCTTTAGCTCATGAATCTGAGGCTTGCAATTGGGACTGAGTTGAGCTGGGATGTTCTGGTTTTAGTTGGGCAGACATTCTCTAAAAAGAAAGAAAATGCTAAAAGAAGAAATCCTAGAACATCAAAAACAAGGAAATACAGTAACCAAAATTATGAGTAAAGACAATAGAATTGCCTTTTATTCTTGAGACTTCTAAATTATATTTGATGGTCGAAGAAAAAATTATAACATTGTCTGATGTGGTTATCAAAGTAAGTAGAGGAAATGTTTAAGAAAACTATATTATGAACAGAGGAGGATAAATGGACATGAAGAGAGGTAAGATCATCTACACTTCATTCAAATGGGTAAAATGATGACAACAGTAGACTGTGATAAGTTATATATATATACCTAGAGCAACCATTAGAAAAAAACTACACAAAGAGATACACTGTTGATGAACACTACAGATAATTCAAATGCAATTCTAAAAAAAAGTTTAAGTAACTCATATGAAGGCAAAAAAAAATCATAAATGAAAAACAGAGAATAAACAAAAGAAAAATAAAATGGCAAACTTAGTCCCTAATATATCAATAAGTACATTAAATTTAAATGGTCTAAATATACCAGTTAAAAGACCTTGGCAGAGTGGATTAAAAAACATAATCCAAATGTATATCATCTACAAGAAACTCGCTTCAAATATAACAGTACACACAAGTTGAAAGTAAAATGATGGAAAAAGATATATCATGCAAACAATAATCAAAGGAAAGCACGAGTGGCTAATTAATGACAGACAAAGTAGACTTCAGAGCAAAGAAAATTATCAGAGTCAGAGAGAGAGATTATATACTGATGAGAGGGTCAACCCACAAAGACATAGCAATGCTCAGTATGTATCCACAAGGCAACAGAGATGCAAAATATGTGAAGCAAACCTGATAAAAGTGAAAGAAGCATAATCCACAATTATAATTTCAGACTTCAACATCCCTCTTTTAATATTTGATGGAACAACTAGACACAAAAATTGGCAAAGATACATGAGAGCTCAACCACACCATCAAGCAACAGGATCTAATCAACATCTATAGAAGCATCCCCCCAACAATAGCAGAATACAGGTTCTTTTCAAGTGTCCACAGAACATAGATAGACCATTTCCTGGGTCATAAAACAAACCTCAACAAATTTAAAAGAATTGAAATCATACACAGTGTGTTCTATCACAATGGAATCAACCTAGAAATCAACTCACTCTCCTTGTTCAAATTTATTTGTAAAATGAAATTGACAAAACCTGCCACAGTTACCTCCCAGAGTTGATAGTAGAGACAAATTAACATTAACTGAAGAAGAAATTTTACAAATATAAAAACCAAGTCTATATATAAATATTAGGCATTTGAAACCTTTCATTATATAGATAGATGCCTCAAAGTCCATCTCTCCTGGTAGTTCAGGAACATAATTACCTCACTAAGACTAACAGCTAATTTCATTTTCATCATCAGTCTTTAATCCCTGCAATATAATCAAAGAACGATCTTGGACAAGAGAAGAGAAAAAAACGATCTCTTTTCCAGTCCTATAACTCACTCAAGAGGCCAGGAATATGCCAACAGTTTCCCCTCCTGCTGCAAAGGATATTGTCAAATTACCTCTCCTAATCTGTGTCATAGAGCACAGACCACTTTAAGATATTTTAATACCTTTTACTATTTTGGTTTGAAGAGATTGCACAGAGTTTATTCCCTGGCGTTCATGTGAGAGGAAAACCATTTGGCTATTTATAGCCTAAGGAGACAGAAGGGATAAAGCACATTTCGCTTATCATTGCTTTTGGGACAGAGGGTAGGGATTATTTAATCTATTGGAAGCATTTGGAACTACTGGGAGGCTTTATTCAGCAATTAACTTTCCGTTATTCAAATAACTGGATGAGTTTCAATTATTTCTAAACTAGCTTTTTCAATGAAAGGATGTATAAGCTCATTTAACAGGAAATTTAATAGGAGTTGGTTGATCCAGAATCTCAATATTGTTATCTGGAGCTTAGGTTCTCTACAATCCTTGGCTTTGCTATTCATATGGTTGGTTTCATTTTTTTAGGTTGTCCAGGGGACAATGGTGGATTCATCTGCCTTCATTCAATTATGGAAAGAGAGAATAGCTTGCTCTTAAAAGCAAGGCAGAACTTCCCCAGATGACACAAACAACCCTCTCATCACATGTCATTGGCCAGATCTGGGTCACATGACTTTTCACAACTAATCACAGACAAAGGGGGGGTGAGATAACTCTTACTTCAATCAGATTCACTCCTGAAGCTGATGGGATTCCTCTAAGTCATATGGGCTACATGAGGATGGGGCATCTGAAAAAGAGAGTTTCTGTTAGGAAGGAAAAAGGAGATAATGGGTGCTGTGTGAGCAGCTGGCGCTCAGTAACTCTGACTATGTTTCTAGGAGCAGAAAACTCAAACAGACTATAACAATGAAGTGACCTGATTGTCTCACTGAACTGAAGGAGGCCACAGGTAGTGCTGGCAAGGCTTGATCCCGCAGATCAAATAATGCCATCAGGACCTGGCTTCCCCCTCTCTCTGTGCTCTGCAGTACTGCCCCCTTCCTCCACATAGTGGTCTCCTGCCGATGAAAAGCTACTGCAGATTTGAATCTTGAATTGCTCAACATGGTGGGTTGGGGGAGGGCTGGAAGAAAGAAACCAATTCTAATAGTTCCAGTAAAAGACTCTTCCTTTTGCCAGAATACTCAGAAAACAGCTTTTCATATCTCATTGGCTTTGATGGGGGCATGCACCCAACCTAAACCAATTACTGTGGCCCCGCAGTGGAATAGTTTGTCTAGTTTAATTCCAATCATAATCTCTGTGTGTAAGGGTAGGCCAACAGCAGTAAACAACAACAACAGCAATAACAAAAAACACACACTAAATCCATTGGTTTAACCCAGTAAGATTTATTTCTTGCATTCATTCAATGTGGGTGGACAGAGTGACTCTACTCCACACAGTTATTCAGGAACCCATGTTCCTTTTATACACAGCTTTGCCCTGGATATCAGAGTGGATGTGAAAAATAAATGAAGAGGTGGAGAGAGAGACATGCTCTTGCCCCTCATTTGGCATCCACATCCATGACAGAAATGTGACTTTCATTTACTCCTGCGTTGTGACCACTTTGTCTTAACTCAGCCAAAGTGACTAAGTGACATATTTCTGAGAACTCTGATGCTAAATGGTGAAAATATAGGGTAGGGTTTGACTTTTCTAATTTTGAATCTTTCTTCAAACTAACTGTGAAGCTTTATGTAAGTCAAATTCTTGGGCCCTTGTTTCCTTATTTCTGAAAGGAAATAAACTTGTGTAACCTTGGGCAAGTTACCTTATTTCTGTGTCAGCTTCCTCATCTGTAAACCCCTCATCTGAAGTCAATACTACTTTACTCATAAGGTTGTGTATGAGTCTACTAGGGCTGCCATAACAAAGTATCACAGACTGGGTGGCTTAAGCAACACAAATGTATTTCTCAAGTTATGGAGCCTGGACATCTGAGATCAAGGTGTCTGCAGGGTTGTTCCTCCTTGGCTTGAAGATGACCATCTTCTCTCTCTGTCTTTACATGGTCTTTACTCTGTGCATGTCTGTGTCCTGATCGCCTCTTCTTATGAGGATACCAGTCATATTGGATTAGAGCTTATCCTAATGACCTAATTTTACCTCTTTAAAGACACTATCTCCAACTACAGACATTCTGAAATACTGGAGGATAGGATTTCAACATGTAAATTTGGGGGAGGGAGACACAATTCAACCCATCATAAGTTGATACGAGGCTTAAATAATTTAGTACATGTTAGGGCTTAAATCTATATAGTAGGTATATGCACTCAACATGACCTATAAAAATTATCTTATTTTTTTACAGTAGTAGCAATAGATGTAGTAGCAGTGGTATTTGAAGTAGTATTAACATCCCTAGAAGCAATAAAGAAAAGGGAAAACGGCTCATTACAAAGGAAAGGGATTTATTTATTTATTTATTTATTTATTTATTTATTTTAACATCTTTTTGGAGTATAATTGCTTTACAATGGGGTGTTAGTTTCTGCTTTATAACGAATTGAATCAGTTATACATATACATATGTCCCCATATCTCTTCCCTCTTGCATCTCCCTTCCTCCCATGCTCCCTGTCTCACCCCTCTAGGTGGTCACAAAGCACCTAGCTGATCTCCCTGTGCTATGTGGCTGCTTCCCATTAGCTATCTATTTTACGTTTGGTAGTGTATATATGTCCATGACACTCTCTCACTTTGTCCCAGCTTACCCTTCCCTCTCCCTGTATCCTCAAGTGCATTCTCTAGAAGGTCTGCATCTTTATTCCCATCTTGCCCGTAGGTTCTTCATGACCTTTTTTTTTTTTTTACATTCCATATATATGTGTTAGCATACGGTATTTGTTTTTCTCGTTCTGACTTACTTCACTCTGTATGACACTCTCTAGGTCCATCCACCTCACTACAAATAACTCAGCTTCATTTCTTTTTATGGCTGAGTAATATTCCATCATATATATGTGCCACATCTTCTTTACCCATTCATCTGTTGATGGACGCTTCAGTTGCTTCCATGTCCTGGCTACTGTAAATAGAGCTGCAATGAACATTTTGGAACATGACTCTTTTTGAATTATGGTTTTCTCAGGGTATATGCCCAGTGGTGGGATTGCGATTAATGATGTTGAGCATTCTATCATGTGTCTGTTGGCAACCTGTATATCTTCTTTGGAGAAATGTCTATTTAGGTCATCTGCCCATTTTTGGATTGGGTTGTTTGTTTTTTTAATGTTGAGCTGCAGGAGCTACGTGTAAATTTTGGAGATTAATCCTTTATCAGTTGCTTCATTTGCAAATATTTTCTCCCATTCTCAGGGTTGTCTTTTCATCTTCTTTCTGGTTTCCTTTGCTGTGCAAAACCTTTTAAGTTTCATTAGGTGTCATTTGTTTTTTTTTGTTTTTATTTCCATTTCTATAGGAGGGGGGTCAAAAAGGTTCTTGCTGTGATTTATGTCATAGAGTGTTCTGCCTATGTTTTCCTCTAAGAGTTTGATGGTCTCTGGTCTTACATTTAGGTCTTTAATCCATTTTGAGGTTTTTTTTTTTTTTTTTGTATCCAGCCTCTTTGAAGGAAAGAAAAGATTTCACATGAATAGGGAAGAGCCTGGTAAAGTGATGGGGGAAGAAAATTTTAGGGCGTCAGGACACTGTTTCCGAAAATATTCATAAGGCATTTTACCATTTGATACTAAAGATATGGTACATCTCTTATTTGTCCAAATATGATAAAACCCTGTTTTTGTGTAGTTGATATTTTTATTATTATTTATCGCAAGGTACAAGTGTTTTTTTTTGTTTGTTTGTTTGTTTTTAATTTTGTTATTTCCTTTTACTTTTGACAGGGGGATGTTAGAGCCATGCTTACCAATTATGGTGACAAGGTATGGTGTCAATTTGCTGTATACCTCCTTGAAAGTTAAGTTCCCTCTAAAGCATGATTTGACCACCAAATTGTATTTAGCAATTTTCTGTTTCATTGCCATTCATTTTATGCTTTGTGTTTCTGGCTCTTTTATTTTTCCCCTGCATGCCAAGAGATACAATGATTAATACATAAAAACTCTGTGTCTTGGTTAACAAAAGCAGAAGAACATGACACTTGACAATACTAGGGCTTGACGGTTAACATCTGCCTGGGGATAGTCTAAAACTATGTTGATTGAATCACAACTCAATCACATTTATATGCCAGAAATCATTTTTATAGCCTTCATAAACTTGTATTAACTACTTCAAGGCTAGAGACAGAATGAGATGATTCATTTATACTGAGTTTGCCTACACAAAATAACCATCTATGGATATCCTTTTATTTACTTATTTTTTTAAAAAACATCTTTATTGGAGTATAATTGCTTTACAATGGTGTGTTACTTTCTGCTTTATAACCAAGTGAATCAGTTATACATAAACATATGTCCCCATAGCTCCTCCCTCTTGCATCTCCCTCCCACCCTCCCTATCCCACCCCTCTAGGTGGTCACAAAGCACCCAGCTGATCTCCCTGTGTTATGCGGCTGCTTCCCACTAGCTATCTATTTTACATTTGGTAGTGTATATATGTCCATGTCACTTCTCTCACTTCGTCCCAGCTTACCCTTCCCCCTCCCAGTGTCCTCAAGACTATTCTCTACATCTGCATCTTCATTCCTGTCCTGTCCCTAGGTTCTTCATGGCTTGATTTGTGACCCAAGATATGATCTATCTTGGAGAATGTTCCATGAGCACTTGAGAAGAAAGTGTATTCTGTTGTTTTTGGATGGAATGTTCTATAAATATCAATTAAGTCCATCTTGTTTAATGTATCATTTAAAGCTTGTGTTTTCTTATCTGTTTTCATTTTGGATGATCTGTCCATTGGTGAAAGTGGGGTGTTAAAGTCCTCTACTATTATTGTGTTACTGTCGATTTCCCCTTTTATGGGTGTTAACATTTGCCTTATATGTTGAGGTGTTCCTATGTTGGGTGCATAAATATTTACAATTGTTATATCTTCCTCTTGGATTGATCCCTTTATCATTACGTAGAGTCCTTCTTTGTCACTTGTAATAGTCTTTATTTTAAAGGCTATTTTGTCTGATATGAGAATTGCTACTCCAGCTTTCTTCTGATTTCCATTTGCAGGAAACACCTTTTTCCATCCCCTCACTTTCAGTCTGTATGTGTCTCTAGTCTGAAGTGGGTCTCTTGTAGACAGCATATATACGGGTCTTGTTTTTGTATCCATTCAGCCAGTCTATGTCTTTTGGTTGGAGCATTTAATCCATTTACATTTAAGGTAATTATCAATATGTATGTTCCTATTACCATTTTCTTAATTGTTTTGGGTTTATTATTGTAGGTCTTTTCCTTCTCTTGTATTTCCTGCCTAGAAAAGTTCCTTTAGCATTTGTTGTAAAGCTGGTTTGGTGGTGCTGAATTCTCTTAGCTTTTGCTTGTCTGTAAAGATTTTAATTTCTCTGTCAAATATGAATGAGTTCCTTGCTGGGTAGAGTAATCTTGGTTGTAGATTTTTCTCCTTCATCACTTTAAATATGTCCTGCCACTCCCTTCTGGCTTGCAGAGCATCTGCTGAAAGATCAGCTATTAACCTCATGGGGATTCCCTTATGTGTTATTTGTTGTTTTTCCCTTGCTGTTTTTAATATTTGTTCTTTGTGTTTAATTTTTTATAGTTTGATTAATATGTGTCTTGGCGTGTTTCTCCTTGGATTTATTCTGTATGGGACTCTCTGTGCTTCCTGGACTTGATTAGCTATTTCCTTTCCTATATTAGGGAAGTTTTCAACTATAATCTCTTCAAATATTTTCTCAGTCCCTTTCTTTTTCTCTTCTTCTTCTGGGACCCTTATAATTCAAACGTTGGTGCATTTAATGTTGTCCCAGAGGTCTCTGAGACTGTCCTCAATTCTTTTCATCCTTTTTTCTTTATTCTGCTCTGCAGTAGTTATTTCCACTATTTTATCTTCCAGATCACTTTTCCGTTCTTCTTCCTCAATTATTCTGCTATTGGTCCCTTCTAGAGAATTTTAAATTTCATTTATTGTGTTGTTCATCACTGTTTGTTTGCTCTTTTGTTCTTCTAGTTCCTTTTTAAAAGTTTATTGTATTTTCTCCATTCTATTTCCAAGATTTTGGATCATCTTTACTATCATTATTCTGAATTCTTTTTCAGGTAGACTGCCTATTTCCTCTTCATTTGTTAGGCCTCGTGGGTTTTTGCCTTGCTCCTTCATCTGCTGTGTGTTTCTCTGTCTTCTCATTTTGCTTCAATTACTGTGTTTGGAGTCTCCTTTTCGCAGGCTGCAGGTTCATAGTTCCATTGTTTTTGGTGTCTGCCCCCAGTGGCTAAGGTTGGTTCATTGGGTTGTGTAGGCTTCCTGGTGGAGGGGACTAGTGCCTGTGCTCTGGTGGATGAGGCTGGATCTTGTCTTTCTGGTGGGCAGGTCCACATCTGGTGGTATGTTTTGGTGTGTCTGTGGCCTTATGATTTTAGGCAGCCTCTGTGCTAATGGATGGGGGTTTGTTCCTGTCTTGCTAGTTGTTTGGCATAAGGTGTCCATCACTGTAGCTTTCTGGTTGGTGAGAGGAGCTGGGTCTTGGCGTTGAGATGGAGATCTCTGGGAGATTTTCACCATTTGATATTATGTGGAGCTGGGAGGTCTTTTGTGGACCAGGTCCTGCACTTGGCTCTCCCACCTCAGTGGCACAGCCCTGACACCTGGCTGGAGCACCAAGAGCCTTTCACCCACATGGCTCAGAATAAAAGGGAGGAAAAAAAGAAAGAAAGAAAGAATAAGATAAAAATAAAATAAAATAAAGTAATTAAAATAAAAAATAATATTATTAAGAAAAAAATTTTTTAAGTTAAAAAAAAACACAAAAAACGGACAGACAGACCCCTAGGACAAATGGTAAAAGCAAAGCTATACAGACAAAATCACACACAGAAGCATACACTTACACATGCACAAAAAGAGAAAAAAGAGAAAAAAAAAAAATATATATATATATATATCATTGCTCTGAAAGTCCACCTCCTCAATTTGGGATGATTCGTTATCTATTCAGGTATTCCACAGATGCAGTGTACATCAGGTGGATTGTGGAGATTTAATCCACTGCTCCTGAGGCTGCTGGGAGAAATTTCCTTTTCTCTTCTTTGTTCGCACAGCTCCTGGGGTTCAGCTTTGGATTCGGACCTGCCTCTGCTTGTAGGTCACCTGAGGGCGTCTGTTCTTTGCTCAGACAGGATGGGGTTAAAGGAGCAGCTGATTCGGGGGCTCTGGCTCACTCAGGCCAGGGGGAGGGAGGGGTACGGATGCGGGGCGAGCCTGCAGCGGCAGAGGCCATCGTGACGTTGCACCAGCCTGAGGTGCGCCCTGCGTTCTCCCGGGGAAGTTGTCCCTGGATCCCGGGACCCTGGCAGTGGTGGGCTGCACAGGCTCCTGGGAGGGGAGGTGTGGAGAGTGATCTGTGCTCGCACACAAGCTTCTTGGTGGCGGCAGCAGCAGCCTTAGCGTCTCATGCCCGCCTCTAGGGTCCGCGCTGGTAGCCGCGGCTCGCGCCCGTCTCTGGAGCTCCTTTAAGCAGCACTCTTAATCCCCTCTCCTCG
>NC_041227.1:34825542-34836289 GCF_002837175.3 Physeter macrocephalus
CCCCCCGTCCCCTCCCCGCCTACGGAAGCCCGAGCCTCAGCTCCCAGCCCCCGCCCGTCCCGGCGGGTGGGCAGACAAGCCTCTCGGGCTGGTGAGTGCCGGTCGGCATCGATCCTCTGTGCGGGAATCTCTCCACTTTGCTCTCCGCACCCTGTGGTGTGCTCTCTTCTATGGCTCCGAAGCTTCCCGCCTCCGCCGCCACCGCAGTCTCCGCCCCGAAGGGGCTTCCTAGTGTGTGGAAACCTTTCCTCTTTCACAGCTCCCTCTCACGGGTGCGGGTCCCGTCCCTATTCTTTTGTCTCTGTTTATTCTTTTTTCTTTTGCCCTACCCAGGTACATGGGGAGTTTCTTGCCTTTTGGGAGGTCCGAGGTCTTCTGCCAGCATTCAGTAGATGTTCTGTAGGAGCTGTTCCACGTGTAGATGTATTTCTAATGTATCTGTGGGGAGGGAGTTGATCTCTGCGTCTTACTCTTCCGCCATCTTGAAGCTCCCCGAAAGATACACTTTAAATAGAAGTGAGATGCACGAGGATAGTATTCGTATCACAAAATTCCAGTTTCCGTGGCCGTGTAACATATTGTGTCAAAATGTAGTGGCTTAAACCAACAATATTTATCTTCTTCAAGAATCTACAGTTTCAACAGGACCCAACAGAAACAGCTCATTCAGTTGCACTTGTCATTAGCTGGAGCAGCTCAAAGTCACTTTCTTGTCAATGCCAGCTGTCAGCTGGGACCTCAGTTGAACACCAATATAGGGTCCCTCCACGTAGCCTGAGCTTCCTCACAACATGGTAGCTGTGTTCCAAGCACCCTGAAAGGAAGTGGAAACATAGTGCCTTTTAGGACCTAGCCTCAAAAGTCACTCAAAATGGATTTGGTTGCATTCTACTCATCAAGGCATTCATAGACTGTCCAGGTTCAAGAGAAGGGAACATGAACTGATGGAGGATGGAAAGTTCTGGAAGAGTATGTGGTCCTGGAAATATTGTTGTGGTCATTTTTGAAAATTATAATCCTCCACTCATCCCTACCTTCCCACACAGAGAACCTCCTTCTGGGTTGGATCCTTATACAATGTTGCTCAATTCCCAGGAAACTGAAGATAAAATGACACACTTGGTAGAAAACTTTTAAGAGCTTTGTAAAAGAGAACTCCCCAAATACAAATTTGGCATGTAGCACAATCCTCTTCCAACTAGGCACACATAGAAAGCAGGTTGATTTTCTGATTTCCCAGATGATTTTTTTTTTTTAATGATTTTAGACACAATCATGTCCCAACCCTGCACAGGGAATTCAGACTTTCCTTTGTAAAATGAAGACTAGAGAAAAGAAGATCCACAATGCCCTTATCAGCTCTAATACTCTATGGAAACAGGAGAAAAATAGAATGAATTAAGAAAACTTAAAAGCACTATGCTGAGTCCATCAAAGGGAGAAGCCGAGCTGTTGCTTGCTTTATATTTGAAGGCGGTGCACGGTTTTCATGATGGCAATAATAATTTATTGACAAAATGCTTTTATTGAATTCCTTTTACTGAAGAGGCCTTGCATCGTTTTTCACCAACTTGCTACAATTAAAAGCAGTAAACAGAGCCTTTCTATTTAGATTGAAAAGCAACAATTAAGCTTGCTCAGCTATAAATAGGAGGCAGCTTCACGTCTACCACCCCAACTGCACACATTAAAGACTCCAGTCCCGTGGGCTTCCCTGGTGGCGTAGTGGTTGAGATTCCGCCTGCCAATGCTGGGGACATGGCCGCTGAGCCTGCGCGTCCGGAGCCTGTGCTCCGCAATGGGAGAGGCCACAACAGTGAGAGGCCCGCGTACCGCAAAAAAAAAAAAAAAGAAAAAAGAAAAAAAGACTCCAGTCCCAGATGCCCCCAATTTATTTCCACAGGACAAACCAATAAACTGTCAAACTCTGACCTGAAAGCTGACAATTTCTTAGAAAATGGAAGTAGGTAAATTATGCATAATTCTAGATAATTACTGGGATGTCCATGAGGCCAGGAAATCAGTACCCGTGCTGGAGATCTAAATTTACAGGCATCTAGTTTTTTCATTTTATCATTATCAAACCATGTTTTGCCTTGGATGGCTGTCAGGGCTGGCTCTCCTTTGCCTGGGAGGCATAGATGAAAATAATGGATTTAAGAGTTAGGGAAAGGAAGTTAGAAAATAAAAAGTTCTTTCACAAGATTCCCATTAGTTCGAGTAATTCAGTAAAGAGACCAGAACATGGGCCGAGTTGAATTCTTTTTAATAAAAAGAAAACAAAACTGCAAGTGCCACTCATCCCATCTATAAACTATAGATACTGAGTTTTCAGAGATGTGAAGGCATTTGATTCAACAGCCTCATTTTCCGCAGGAGGAAAACCAGTGGCTCAGGAAGCCACATGTATTGTCCAAGGTCACAGAACTTGACAGTGGCAGAGCTGGAACACAATAGCTTTCCTGACTGCCACTTCAATGTCCATTGAATGGAAAAATTTGCCCTCCTTTCATTCTTTTCAGTACAAAAGACTAGATTAATGAGACCTAAGTGATAAAATGTCCAAAGGGTATCATATTTCTTTGAGTGCAAGACAGCTTTCAAAGGCAACAGGATTTTCCCACTTGGAGATACTGGGACTCCTCTGCCTCTGTATCCCCCAGTCTAAGCCAAGAGTTGCCAATTTCCAAAAGCACCAAAAAAATGATTTTCCAAAAATCTGTCTTGGGGGAATCACACCTTTTTGAGACTCATGAGTCTTGGTTTTCTGTTTGCACATGCCTTGTGTCTCCCAGTGAGTTATCAACTGCCTATGACTTCCCTCCAATATGTACTAGGTATTCTTTGTTGCCCCCCTCACCTTCTCTAACCAGCTTTGTGCCCTAGGGGACTGACATTTATGGACTCATCAATGGTACCCTAGTTCTTTGGCTACCACTGAACTTGGCTATATGGCAGGGGGTGGGGGGAAGGGACACAAACAGGAGACTGGATAGCAAGAGGATAAAGAAGCCAAAATTTTTATTCTCCCATCTCACTTCCTGCAGAGTGAAGCAGCGTTGCCCAGCCAAGCCCATCTCAGATTAGCCAAACCCCAGGCAAAGCCCAGACACGTGAATGAGAGTAAACAACTATTGTAGTAAACCACTCACTTTTCAGGGGTAACTGTATTAAGCAGCAATAGCTGACTAATACAAAATATGACATCTAAAAAGAAGACTTTTAGACAATACGGCCATTCTAAAAACTGAGGTAAACATCTGTGAAAGCCAGAAATGGAATTGAACAGAGGAGTAATTGGGACTGAGTTTACAGACTCACTGAACTCCAGATCCAGAAGCCAATAGAGAAATCTGAGTTCCTGTGGGTAACAAAACTAAAAATTTCACAAAGGAAGTAAGAGGCTCACTCTTCAAACTTACTTTTTGAAATCAGAAGCAAGTTTGAGGTTTCCTCATACATTAAAGGATGCTGAAATAAGCTCTTAAAACCACTATCTGAGCTACCATTTATATAAAGCTGTGTAGCAGGGAAGCTGTAAGAAATGAAATCTTTCATCCTGGACTTAGGCTTAACAATCTGCTGACTTGGTTGCTGAATATGTAATGACTCCCATATCAGTGTAGGTTGCTAGCCCTGAACTACCAATATAAGACCTGGTTTTGGAATTCCTATTCTTGGGAGGTGGTGGAAGAAATCAAATATAAATATGCAGGACTGTGAAACAAGGGGTGGAAGAGAGAGAGAGAAAGCGTGCAACCTCTCTGTCTCCATTCAGTAATAAAATTCCAAAACATATGAGAAAATAATGCTAAGAAAGACAGCAACAAAATCAACAGCTGGAAATAAATTCGCTCTAGATGAAATGGAAATAATTGGAGAGATTATTACACACAGATCCTCACTGAAATAACTACTAAAGAATTTTAGGCAGAAGGAGAAAACATCTTGAGAGACGGATTAGAGTGAAATATAGAAACAATACTTAGTGTAGAATTTGGTGAAATATGTTGATAAATTTAATTTACTATTGACTCTTTAATAAAGAATGGTATTTTTCCACATAACTAGATACAATTCAAATAATGTCAAGGAAAATATAGAAGGGGGAGGTGTTCATTGTGTAATTAAAGCATATTAAGTTCTTGGGTTATTTGGGAGGAGGGGAGAGATACTGAATAACTTAAACTTTGTTATAAAATTTTATACTTAAGTAAATATGTGAAAATTTTGAAACTATCAAACAGAAAGAAGAAAAAGTGGAAAAAGAGGCAAATAAAGAGCATGATAAATCTAAAACATAAAATAAGATCATATAACTAAGTATGAATATAGCAGTAATCAAAATAAATGTAAAGGAATTCAAGTGGCTTATAGGAACAAGACTATCAGGCCAGATTTTTAAAAATCCAACCATCTTTGGTTTACAATAGACACATCTAAAACATAATTGTCCAGAAATGTTGAAAATAGAAAAAACACAAAAGACAATTACTAACTAAAAGAAAGCCGATATAACAATATTAATGTCAGATAAAATTGAATTCAAGCTAAAAAGCATGAAGAGAGACATAACATAGTAATAAAAGGAACAGTAATGAAAGGAACTAAGACATAACAGTGTTAGTTTGAATGGCTAACACTATGCCTTGAACTATAAAGAAAGAATACTATTAAAATCACAAGCCAAAATGAAAAACCTACCATCCTACTTAAGGTTTTAAAATACATATATCAAAAACCTGTGGAGTCAACAGAAAATATCAATGTATATTGAAAAGCTCAAAAGTAATAAACCCATTTATAGATGTAGAAACTAAGTCTCTGGGAAGTTAAGTGACCCACCCAAGTTCACAAAATTTATATGAGTCAGAGAAACAACTATAACTCACATCTTTTAAGGCTAAGTCCTATGCCCTTCCAATTTTATAACACTAAAGCCAATAGAATAAACTGCATATTTGCAGAAACCAGATTTTTCCATTCCCTTAAAATAAGTGTAAGTGTGTAGCATCTCCAATGGTGTTCCACTCAGATTCCCTTGGATCCCTTTGACCTTTTCAGTGTGCCTTTCCTTGCTTTCTAAGTGTTTTGCTTCTAATTGTTCATCTCTATGATGCTCTATGGAGAACCTCCCTGGGGCTGTTGGGTTGGCTTGAGAGACAGAAGTTCCTCAAAAGTAGTCCCTATCCAATGATTGACTGGAGTGGAAAAAGGAAAGCCCAGCTCTTTTGCCTTGGAGTTAGGCCGAAATTTGAGGTGCAATTTACATTACCAACCTCTCCTGAGGGCTAAGCTGAGGCTAGAACTTGGCTTGGCTTCTTTCCTTCTCTGTCCTGCTTTCCACACCCAATATTTCCCAAGAGAACTTCCTCAATAAATCAAGTTGCATGGGAATTCTTATCTCAAGGTCTGCTTCTTGGAACCCTCTGCTAAAATAAGGACCATACAACTCTGTACAGAAGTATAGGGAGAGTAGAGAGTCGTTCTAGGGAAAGAACATTTGAGTGGCTCAGAGTTCCTGGTGCTCTGGTCTTTGGGAATTTCCAGTTGGATTTATGCACTGGGAATCTGGCCTTGTGAATGTAGTGTCTGCCAAGCTAGAGAAAAATTCTCTTGCAATTTCAGACTTGAGGTCAATAACTATTGATTGGCCAAATTTCTGTCCCCAACAGTCCCTCTTGGGTCCAATTCTAGATAAATGATATTCAAATCTGGAGGATTCTTGGCTTACAGCTGTCTCTCCCTCTTTCTTTCCCTCTCCTTCTTGCTTTTAAGACTGGCTCTGAAGATGCAAAAATGGCACCGCAGAGCTCTGGGCCTTAAGATGCAGGACCACGGGTAGCCAAACAAGCAACATCATGGCCTTTCGGGTTGATGTGGCCATTATTTCAGCCCCTACATTTTATCCCATAGCTTTGTTTTCCTTTGCTTTCCAAATCCGGATCTACAGGTAGGCCCTATGTAGAAATCCAGGTCTGCCCCATAGCAGGCAAAAATTCCATTACTCACTGTGGCTTAGAATAATATGTATATAATAAAATATTTACTATTTTAGTGCATGCTGTATGCCATTTTACAAATGAAGAAATTGAGGTTTAGAAAAGAAAATTAGGGCTTCCCTGGTGGCTCAGTGGTTGAGAGTCTGCCTGCCGATGCAGGGGACACAGGTTCGTGCCCTGGTCCGGGAAGATCCCACATGCCGCGGAGCGGCTAGGCCCGTGAGCCATGGCCGCTGAGCCTGCGCGTCCGGAGCCTGTGCTCCTCCGCAACGGGAGAGGCCACAACAGTGAGAGGCCCACGTACCGCAAAAAAAAAAAAAAGAAAAGAAAAGAAAAGAAAATTAACGTGCCCAGATTCACAAGGCTACTAAGTAGCTGGGTCTTGCTACCAACAGATGAAGGATTTGGTGAGCCACATACGAGTCCTGAACCTCCATGGATCCTACAAGTCATAGCATTTTCTACCCTGGCTTTGCTGACCCAGGCTGTAGCACTGGGATAGTCTTTGGTTTTCTTGCTAAGTGTGCCAGTTGTATTTTCCAGGTTAGGGCCCTGACATCCATCCTCTGCTGACTCGTTTCTCGCGGGAGCTGACCCTTGCTTCTCAAAATGTGTCTTCAATTTCTACCTGCCATTCCCTACGTATATACATAACAGGAGGATGTGCCCTAAATGCACATCTCTGGGGACTTCCTTTTCAAAGCCCTGCCCACTTCCTGCCAGGCTTAGCTGTGGCAACTGGGGGCCTAAAACCCTCACTGTGTCTTAGGTCGGATTCCCCAGAAGCAGAGCCCAGGACAGGAAAAATCAGGTGCCCAGGGTATATTGAGGAAGGGTGCTTAGGAGAAGCCTCTAAGGGAGGAAAGAAGACAGGACAGGTGAAGAAGGCAAACAAAGATGTGTGCTCTGGCAAAATCTAAAGTTGGCCTGATCCATGAAAGGCTCTGGAGACACAATAGTCCCCTCCTTAAGGCAAGGGGGCTGGCCTTTTGTACCCCTGCATCAGTCAGTCATTGCTATAGGCTTCTCCTGGTGGGGGGTATAGGGGTATAACCTCCTAGGCATCAGTTAAGGGCAATTCTTGGGGAAGGAGGCCTCTGTGAGCCCTTAGCAGACAACACTGAAAGCAGCCGGGGGCTGCGGGCCCTGCCCATGCAACAGCATCTATTCCAAGTGCCTGAGTCCAAGTCGGGCTCTGAACTGACAGGCTTCAGCAATCAGATCCCTTTCTCTCACCCCACCTCCCTGCTCCTGGACTCCTCCTGCTCCCCACCAGCCCTTGTGGCTGGGATCCCCCATGCCAGCTGCTCATCCACAGCTTACTTGATTTTAGTACAGAGTAAACTGCATTGGCACCCAACACTTTATTAGTGTTCTAAATATTTGTTTACAGTTACCAAGACTCCCCAGGTAGCAGCAAAAAAGTCAACAAGGAAATAATACTCCACCAGCTGGCGTATTAGTTGGGGATCAAACCACCACACAGGTAACAGCTGGGTGTGCGCCCACAATCCTCAGGGCATTGCTGGCCCTGAAGGCTCATCTGGAGTTACGCATTTTAACCCCCTTTCTGAGCCTGCCTCTTTATCCTCCGCGTCTTCCAGTTCTTTTGCACCATGTGGAAGCTGAGGAGTAATGAGCTTTGAAGCTGTTCCACTGCCTTTGACAGCCCATAGTTGTTTGTTTGATCCAGTTGCTTGCTGCTACATACATCAAGCTCTTGGCAAAATCTGTGCCATTACGTCCCATTGTTTCCTTAGTCTAAAACTCACATCTTCTGATGCTAAATCCTATGTGTTTCTTGTTGTATGAAATGAACACTTTAATGTAGCCCTGAAGAAAAACTCTCCAGCTCTTCTTATCCGGGACTGAAGAAATTAGGGTGGGTCCAAAGGAAGTCATTCAGAGGGGCCAAGAGAAATATACTAAACACTGCTGCTATTGCTTCATGCTTCCTGGTTTGATTCCCTGGACCACATGCATGTGACCCATGGGCGGGCTAGAGACACCATGAGGGTGGCAACAGGCTTGGGCTTTAGAGCCTGTGCCTGAATTCTGGTTCCAGAAAACCAGAGCTGCGTGACTTGGGGCAAGTGACTTAAAATCTTCATGCATCAGATTTCTTCTCTATAAAATAATAGTACTTATTATTTAATGGCTGTGAGGATGACATTTGAAAATATATTTTAGACACTCAGCCTCAAGGCTGTATCTAGATTTGGTGGGGCCTGAAGTTTATTTAAATATACCCTCCCACAAATTAAAAAAAATTAAAGCATTTGCAGATTTTATGAAAACACTTAAATATGTGAACATGCTAAGGCCACTTTCAAGGCCTTGGGAAAGCTCCATGTATGTGAGAGGCCCCAAGCTTAAGCTTTATTAGCTTCATATTAAATCTGCTTTTCTTAACAGTCAGTGCTCACTAAATATTAGCTATCAGGGATCTGGTGTGGGAAAGAGGGGCCTCAGCTTCTTATACATGTGTTCTTAATTAGACTCCATGCCTCTTGGGAGTGAGCCAAAGACCCAATAATACGGTCTGGTGATCTGGGGGGAGTTTAGGAGAACGTATTGTGTCTGGGTGGGACAGTACCTTGTGAAAGGGATGTGACCAACTGTATTACCTAGGATAAGTAATGTTAGCTGCTATAAAAAACAACCCCTATAATTTCAGTAGCCCCAAAATACAAAAATATATTTCTAATTCATATAAAGTCCACTGGATTCTCCGGTTGGTGAGACCCAGACTCCTTCATCTCATGAGTCCCCATCTTAGTTCTTAGAATCCTCTCCATCTAGCTGATAGATAGGGAAAAAATAAAGTGGAAGATAGCTCATGGGAAATCTTCGTGGGCCACATTCTACTGGATAAAACTCAGACACATGGCCAAAATTAACTGTAGAGGAATCTGGGAAATGTGGTCTAGCTGTGTAACCAGGAAGAAAGGGAAACAGATTTGGTGAGCCAGTTTAATATCTGCCAAACCAACTTTCCTTTAAGTTTGACTAAGGACCACAAGGCGGGGCTGAAGTAAATTTTACTTGAGTCCAATAACAGGCAGAGTTTTGTCTCTAGACTGAGTAGACAAGAGCTATGAGAAACACAGGAGATAAAAGGGAGTCAATCATAAGAGGCAGGCCTATGGCTTCAAAGGTTAGTATGTCTTTTGTTGACCTTGTACTGATGCTACTGGAAGCCTTATTCCATGGGAAGGTCAAGAGGGAACCTCTCCACTTCCAGGATGTCCAAGAACAGGGGTCTGTGGAAATACAGGAAGAAGACCCTGGGCCAGACCATGTACCAGCCAGAGATAGGAGCAAAGAGTGGGAAATAGACCCCATTCCTGAGAGGTAGAAAGCAATTCATGGTGAAAGAAAAGTTCACAGTTTTGGAGAATAACTAGAATATCAGAGAGGAAGCATAAGACATTATATTTTTGAAAGGGAAGAGGCAAAAACCACACTGGAAGAAGAGAATCAACTCTACCCTTTGGCCATAGCATCCAAAAGAGAAGAGAAATCTGAAAGCATTCCACATAACACAGAGAGCAGCAAGCAAGCCTTACTATGGATTCATAGTCTCCATCATCCGAGTCTACTCAGCAGTTTCCTCCGGCAGAATCATAAAGCCCTGCAGTGACCTCAGGAACCAAGAGTGAGAACTGTAAGCATCAGGGTGCAGGTAGGGGTATTAATTAAATGATGCTGGGATTTCTGCTTATCATGAGACCCTGAGGGACCATGGACATTTGAGGAGTTTGGGTTATTCTCATCTGCCTACTGCAGAACAGAAAGCATTGGATTGGTAATTTTCCTTTTCTTCTTTATAAAAATTTAACTCTATTCTGACGTGCTGTGGCTAAAGCTTATAAAGAGTCCAGTCTTCTAGTACAATTCCAGGATGGCAGCTTAAGCAAAGAAGGAAGCAATCACTTTCTACCCTCACCCCATAGAATAAGGTCACCTGACCCTCAATTCTGAAAGTCGGTGGACTCCAAAGTTAAACTTGTCAGAGCCGTCCTGCTTCAAGGTCTTCACATTTCTTCTCAGCAGCTGCTGGACCTCATCAGTCAGCTCAGTTTTACCCACATCTCAAGGGTTGATTTTTACCTATGTAGGAAGAATTTACCCAGCTTTCATGATATCAATTTTTCTTCAATGCTCTGCCTCTGAGCTGTACATAATCCTGTTTAAATAGCTAGATCATTTCCTTCCAAATAGAAATTCTTTCCAAATTTCTTTCCCCTATCAGGTGGCTCAACACCAGCTGGGTAAGTACTATGACCAGTCACCCTGCTCCTTGTACCGCCCTGTTTTGGCCTGTCCCACTGGATCTCTTGCTTAGTCCCATGCTGTCTTCTCTGCCTGGAACCATCTTCCCACAGAGCCTTGCATGCCTCATTGCTGCTCATTGGTCAGGGCCAGCTTAAATCTCAACTCCTTAAAAACCCTCCTGTGATTAATTTATCTAAAACATGACCTACCTCTGTCATTCTCTTCCACCATACTCTGAAACTGTATTATTTATTTATTTATTTTAATTAAAATGTTTTTATTAGTCATCCATTTTATACACATCAGTGTATACATGTCAATCCCAATCTCCCAATTCATCACACCACCATCTCCACCCCCCTGCCGCGTTCCCCCCTTGGTGTCCATTAGAGAACGTTTGTTCTCTACATCTGTGTCTCAATTTCTTCCCTGCAAACCAGTTCATCTATACCATTTTTCTAGGTTCC
>NC_041227.1:34836859-34837900 GCF_002837175.3 Physeter macrocephalus
GCTGTGCAAAAGCTTTTAAGTTTCATTAGGTCCCATTTGTTTATTTTTGTTTTTATTTCCATTACTCTAGGAGGTGGGTCAAAAAAGATCTTGTTGTGATTTATGTCAAAGAGTGTTCTTCCTATGTTTTCCTCAAAGAGTTTTATAGTGTCCGGTCTTACATTTAGGTCTCTAATCCATTTTGAGTTAATTTTTGTGAATGGTGTTAGAGAGTGTTCTAATTTCATTCTTTTACATGTAGCCATCCAATTTTCTCAGCACCACTTATTGAAGAGACTGTCTTTTCTCCATTGTATATCCTTGCCTCCTTTGTCATAGATTAGTTGACCACCGGTGCATGGGTTTATCTCTGGGCTTTCTATTTGTTCCATTGATCTATATTTCTGTTTTTGTGCCAGTACCATATCATCTTGATTAATGTAGCTTTGTAGTATAGTCTGAGGTCAGGGAGTCTGTTCCCTCCAGCTCCACTTTTTTCCCTCAAGACTGCTTTGGATATTGGGGGTCTTTTGTGTCTCCATACAAGATTTAAGATTTTTTGTTCTAGTTCTGTAAAAAATGCCATTGGTAATTTGAGAGGGGTTGCACTGAATCTGTAGATTGCTTTGGGTAGTATAGCCATTTTCACAATATTGATGCTTCCAATAGAATAACATGGTAAATCTCTCCATCTGTTGGTGTTATCTTTAATTTCTTTCATCAGTATCTTATAGTTTTCTGCGTACAGGTCTTTTGTCTCCCTAGGTAGGTTTATTCTGAGGTATTTTATTCTTTTTTTACAGTGGTAAGTGGGAGTGTTTCCTTAATTTCTCTTTCAGATATTTCATCATTAGTGTATAGGAATGCAAGAGATATCTGTGCATTAATTTTGTATACTGCAACTTTACCAAATTCATTGATTAGCTCTAGTAGTTTTCTGGTGGCATCTTTAGGATTCTCTATGTATAGCATCATGTCATCTGCAAACAGTGAAGTCTTACTTCTTCTTTTCCAATTTGTATTCCTTTTATTTCTTTTTCTTCTCTGATTGCCATGGCTAGG